>NC_054542.1:11567744-11864306 GCF_017654505.1 Polyodon spathula | reverse complement strand
GTCGCGATTTCCTGAGTTTACACATGATTGCAATTCTTTTTCATTTTACGGTTAAAAAGTATTTTCTTTCTGACTGGCTACAACCTGAGGGCTTTGTAAAAGCACAGACTATGCAGAATTTTCTGTCTCCAACCTTCTTGTCTTAAGTTTGTCAATTTCCAACTAGTCCTGATCTCTGTGCTGTGCTTCACGTATTTGTTCAGGTAACTTTGACTCATTTTACAGTCTTTACACAAGTTCTCCCTTAATTGTTATTTTTATTCAGTTCCTTTAATCATCATAACTTTAATGGAGATTTTTACAGGACAATAGATAGAACATTTTGCTGCCTAGTACCTAATGCATTCCTGTGTTGTAGGTCAAATCTACTTAAATAAACCAACTGGAATCAGACCATGTGACATATAGCCCATGATGTTCCAGGTGGTTTTCTGTATTTGAAAAATCTACATACTGGTTTCCTGAAAAAGAAAATAAGCCTGCAATGTCCAACAGAATAGCACAATAGAAAGAATCAGTGATAATGTTGCCAAAGCAATTAAGAGACACAAAATGGATTGTAAAGATTCTAATGAATGTCAATGCAATGTTAGAAACCCAAATTAGATAAGTAATTTAAAAACCATCTGATGTGAATTTATAAATCACAAAGTAGAAATTAAACAGCAAACCTTTAATTGAGGTTGAGGCATTCATTTGAATAATAGTTAAAAGATGAACCATGATATTTTATGTTTGTTAAAATACCATGTGTTTTTGAATGGGAAATCTCATTCTAATTGCATATATCTTGCCTGAATTCTGTTCCCCTTGTTAACGAGGCATCTAGATATAGCCTTTGTGCTTTCTCAAACACATTTGAATCCGAAATGTCAGGGAATAACTCCGTACTAACTCACAGTAGTCTTTCGCCGTTAACGAAGGGAAGGGTTTAGATGACTTTAAGACAATATATCCTACTTTGAAATTATGTTATAATGCCACTGCTGGGACCTCAGATAACACGTATTATGCCGACGTTGGTTGACGTCGTCGCAAACATGACGTTTTAACTCTCGAGTTACCGTCTCCTGAATTCATAAATTCCGGTTCCGAAAAGTAGTATTTCAGTATTTAAGGCAAGAAAAAATGTTTGACTTATAGTCTTACCTTGGAATATTGACCATCTTGTGGCAGGCCAGGGTTTTTGTGGCTGGCAGCCATCTTGGCTCAAGGGTGGGCGAACAGCTTGGGAGAACAGCCTGGAGCAGGGTGGCCGCCCCTTGCACAGCCATATGTTAATGCAATTGATAAAATTGGTTTGACTAGAAAAGTGTGGAATGTGGCCAGACAATAAATTGATTTATTGATTGTCAATGAATCTGTGGCCACATGCTTTAAAAGGGAACAAAGGCCGGTTTGTAATCCGTCGTGTATCCAACTGTCCCGCAGTGGGAACAGCTCCACCCACTTGGTGTAATAGTCCACTACAACATCAAGAAACCTAGGTGACCTCCTGGAGGATTGTCATGATAATATTGGAGGAAAAGGGTAATTATCTCAGATGGAACGACAAGTTGGAAATTAGAACCTGCCTGGCGAATTGGAAGTTTCCTGTACAACACTCCCTGGTATAGGGTGAAACTAATCTGTTATGGATGGTAACTGGGAAAGGATGTCAGTGATTCGGGGAACTCTGCACTGGACGGCCACGATCTGGTCCAGGGTGGTAGGAAGATCCAGACTGCAGCACAAAGATTTTTTTCCAGGATATACAGCGGTGGAAGGGGATCCTACTGGGGAAGCCCGAGACAAAGCATCTGGAACAGTGTTAAGGCTGCCTTTCCGATACAGCACAGAAAATGTAAACTGCTGCAGAAATAGAATCCATTAGGTCAACCAGGAGGATGTTTTGGGGGTGTTGAAGGCCCATGCTAGGAGGCATGGTCAGTTGCCACTTGAAATTGGACTTCTAGGTAATGTCTCCATGGCCAAGCACTCCTTTTCTGATGTGTAGTAATTCTGCTCCACATTGTTCAGGATCCTGGAGGCATAAGCAATGACACGTTGATCTTCCTCACTGTTTTGAGGCAGAACTGCTCCTAAATCCACCTCGCTGGCATCAGTATACACTCAAAAGGGAAGCTTTAGGTTGGGATGAGCTAGGATTGGAGGTTTCAGTAGAGAGTTTTTAAGCTTGGTGAAATTTTTCTGGCAGTCCTCAGGCCATATCTATTGCATATCCTTCTTAAGATGATAGAGAGAGGCAGTGATGTTTGTAAACTGTGGTATGCATTTGTATTCTAGTAAGTCCTCGAAAGCACTGAAGTTCTTAAGATTAGTTGGTTTTGGAAAATCATCAATTGCTTGTAATTTCTCAGGATCAGGAGATATCCCAATACCTGAAACAATATGCCCAAAAAACTACAGCTTATTTTTAAAGAATTTACATTTCTCTAAAATAAGAGAAAGGTTTGCGATCTGAATTTTCTCAAAAACTCTTTTGGATGTCTTGAAAATGTTGCTGTTCATTGGGTCAATAGACTATTATATCGTCAATGTAGGCGAAGCAGCATACTCTTCTTAGTTCACCCAGGACTTGCTCCATTAACCGTTGAAGGGTGGCACTGGCATTTTTTAACCCAAATGGCATCACCTTGAACTGGAAAAGGCCAAATGGTGTAGTGAAGGCCAAAAGTTTGTTTCTTTTCTGTAGTGGCCAGATCCATGGCGACTTGTTAATACCTGGACCTGAGATCCAGAGAAGAAAAAACACAATTTAAGGACTCCAAGATGTCATGAACCTATGGCATGTGGTAGACATCAAAGAGTATTTTAGTATTTAGGCATCGGTAATCAGTGCAAAATCTTCACTTTCCATCTAACTTTGGAACCAACACGACAGGGGAAGCCCAGGGGGAGACAGATGTTTCAACAACCGTATCTTCCTCCATTTGACGTAGGTATTCCTCAGTGACATTACATTTGACAGGAGAAGCCTGGTATGCTTTGCATCTGACAGGTACCTCGTCAGAGGTGAAAATAGTGTGAAGCACAACACTGGTCCTCCCCAATTCATTGGAAAATATCTCAGGCCATTGCTGTATAAGTTAGAGTACTTCAGGATATTGCTCCTCCAGACTGACAGACATGCAAGCAGGTTTAGATTGTTTTAACTATGTTGTCTAAAGGAGTTCTCAAGCATAAACATTGACTCCGGCTTCTGGATGGCATAATATAGATGGACCCCAGTGTTGGTCCAGGGTAACTCCAAAATGAATGGACAGAAGTTATAAGAGCCACCCTCCTTCACACCATATCTCATAGTCACCAAGTCAATACGATTCCTTGTACATTCCTGTCACAAAGATGGCTGGAGTGGGGGACGTCAGACCAGAAACAGAAAATAAACAAAGAGAGAGGTGGAGTTTGGTGGAGCTGAGCGAATGGTCTCACTCAGCATTTAATGAATGAACAGACAGACAGAAAATAAATGGTTGCAAGACAAACAAAAACACAGGACACAGCACATTCGCCAAAATAAACAGACAAACAAAACGGACTAACAGACAAAAAACACACGGTGAGCAGATATTTTACGATTTATACTTTTTAACTATTCTTATTATCTTTACCACTGTCTCCAATCCCATTCTCCACTTACCGAACACACAACAACCCTGAGTGAGTGAAAACATGCTGCTTTTATGCAGCTGTACCGAGACTCGATTGCTAATCAATCATTCAATTGGAGTCTCGGTACAACTGCACATGAATTAATAAGTGCAATTCCCCGTGCTCACATATTACATTTTACTTGCACGTGAAGTGCTGTGCAATCCTCAGGTACGGATTACTGTTACATGCAAATTTGCAGGCACAATGTTGTAAGGCACTTGATAGGCAACATGGATAGGCACCATACCCGTTTATATCCTGTGCAGTAATATCTATACACCAACATTAAAACACCACATGCATACAAACACCACATGTATACAGAAAATACACACAGGGGTGGACACTTTGTCACAATTCCATAAAATCTAGTCCAAGGATTAGAGGAAAAGAAAGATTTTCCTCCGAAATCACGTACACTGACATAGTCCAAAGAGTGCCATGAAAATCTAAAATCACTTGTGCTCTTCCAAGTGCACGGTGGGAGTGGCCATCAGCCAAGGAGAATGCTAAATTTGAGCATGGAAGGAGAGGCTGTCCCAATTTCTTAACCTTCTTCAAAGATAATTTCCTAAGAGCTTATAAGTGCTTCCAGTGTCTAGTACGGTGGTTCCCTGGTAACAGTGGATCTTTATAAGAACCCTCAAAAAGGATAGGGAAGCAAAGCAAAGTGCTGGATTTGATGGCAGCAAGACTTCTTGTATTACAGAGAGCTCAGCAACTTTTTAAACTGGTTTACAGCTGAACTTGGCATTGTGTGCTTTGTTGACTTTGGTCCAGAAATCTTTTTGATTGGATTGGTCCTTCTCAACCAGTCATCCAACTTGTACCAGTTGAGATGTAGTGGACACTGTCCCTCGAAGGCATCCGGCAAGTCTGGGGTTCATGTGGCCAAGAGTCCGCCACATGATTTCTCGCTCCTCCATGTTGGGTTCCCGTTGAGTGAAATAGCTTGAATCACTTGATATTCAAGGTGTGGTAGCTGAACAGTGTCCAGTGATACGTTTTCATCCTTTTGGATATCCAAATAGTTTTTGTTAGTTGTCGGACATCAGTCGCGTCCAAGTTCATGCAAGACCTAAATTGATCATGATCAGACAACCATGACTAACACCACACGCAATCCCCCTACCAGCGTGTCAGGGGACAACAGAACCACATCCAAAAACTTCTACTGTTAAAATATGTATTTAGTCAAGCTCAGCATTATGAAACTGAAGACTGAATACTTTTCCCCAGTTGAACTTCTTGCACTGGCATAAAATTACCTTAATGTTGTTGAGATTTTTTTTTTTTATTTTTTTCTTGCTGGTGCACTTATTTTATTTTTTTTTTTCAGGTGGACTGCTGTCTTCACTCAGAAAGTTGGTGTTGTACCAGTTATGTGGAGTTTCATCCCCAAATATATTAAAGGAAATAGGTCAAATGCCACTTAATTTTGGCTGTGTTTTTTTAACTAATAACAAATAAAATGGCAGTTTGTCATGGAATTTAGAATGTAGTGGTGCGTAGTGATTTATTCAGTGTGAAGCGGCTCATTAGTATGCAGATATCATATTGTACTATATATATATATTATATATGGATATATATATATATATATATATATTATAATATATATATTATATATATATATATGCACGGTCATGTGATGCTGTTTAACCAATCATAGGTTGTTATTTTTCCAAGCCGTGAAATAAATTTGCTGTTTAACCATCATAGGTTTTTTTATTATTTTTCCAAGCCGTGAAATACACATGCACAGTGGTTTGCAGAAGTATTCACCCCCTACCAGTAATGTCACATTTTGTTGAATTACAAATAATGTGTGCACAGTTTTTCAAACAAACGTTTTTTATTCAAAGCTGTAGTGGTTAAACTTAGCACTTTTATATGAGGAGGAGGTTAAATGTCAGTAAAACTTGCAAAGAAAATGTACAAAATGAAATTTACTGGTTGCATAAGTATTCAGCCCCTTAAGTCAGTACTTGGTAGAAGCAACCTTTTGCAGCAATTACTGCTATGAGTCTTTCTGGATAGGTCTCAACTAGCTTTGCACTGTAGGATGGTAACATTTTTGCCCATTCTTCACAGAAAAATTGCTCCAATTCTGATAGGTTTGTTGGGGATCGTCGATGGACTTCAATCTTCAAGTCTCACCATAAATTTTCGATTGGATTGGATTTAGAAAGTCAGGACTTTGACTGGGCCACTCAAGAACATTAATTCTCTTCTTGTTCAACCACTCCTGTGTGGCTTTGGCTTTGTGCTTCGGGTCATTGCCCTGCTGAAATGTGAATTTCCTACCCAGTTTCATAGTCTTGGCTGACTCAAATAGCTTTTTCTAAAGGATTTACCTACTTTGCACCATTCATTCTCCCCTGTATCCTGACAAGCTTCCCAATCCCTGCTGAAGAGAAGTGTCCCCATAACATGATGCTGCCACCACCATGCTTGACAATTGGGATGGTGTTGACTTGGTGATGTGCAGTGTTGGGCTTGCGTCAGACATAACGCTTGGAATTTAGACCGAAAAGTTCAATTTTTGTCTATTCTGAACACAAAACCTTTTTCCACATGTCTGCAGTATCATTTACATGCTTTTCGCAAACTCCATACATGCTTTAAGATGAGGCTTTTTGAGTAATTGCTTCTTTCTTGTCACATGTCCATACACGCCAGCTTTGTGTAGCAACCGGCTTATTGCTGATGCTGAAACACTGACTCACATCTCAGACACAGAACTTTGCAGATCTCTCTAGGCACAGCATCTGGGTCAGCAAGAGGTTTTTGGACGAAGGAGAAAAGAGTCGGAAATGGCTATGATTGCAAGTTTCAAAATTGCCCAGCTCGTTGCTAAATCATCATGTCCATATACCGATGGGGAATTTGTAAAAGACTGCTTGATGGAAATATGTGATGTCGTTTGCAGGGAAAAGAAAGACTTATTTAAGAACGTTTGTCTTTCCAGAATGAGTATGCAGCGACGCATAGCAGACATGTCTGAAAATGTATACGATCCGCTAAAAAGCAAAGGCAAAGATTTTGTTTACTTTTCTGCCGCTCTGGATGAAAGCACTGATGCGACTGATACAGCTCAACTTTTAATTTTCATTTGTGGCATCACAAAAACATTTGAAGAGCACCAGGAACCATCATCACTTGCTTCCCTGCAAGGCCAGACCACTGGCGTTGACATTTTTAATGCTTTTAAGAAAGCTGTTGAAGATTTAGATTTGCAGTGGGATAAAACGTAGGGGGTGACAACTGAAGGTATTCCAGCTATGGTTGGCGAGACTAATGGCTTCATAGGGTGTTTAAAGAAGAACATCGGGGATGGAGCTGCACTGCTGAAGCAGTATCACTGCATAATACACCAGGAGGCATTGTGTGCTAAATACTTGAAGTTTAAAGAAATTATGGCATTTGTTGTATCGACAATTAACTTCATTCTTGCACGATCTTTGAATCACCGTGAGTTTCAGTCTTTTCTGGAAAATATCAATGCAACTTACGGCGACATCCTTTACCACACTGAAGTGAGATGGCTTAGCCGCGGCAGCGTTCTACATAGATTCTTTGCACTGCGAAATTAAATTAAATCTTTTCTGTAAGAGATGGGAAGCGATACGTCCATCATGGAAAACAGCGATTGGATTGCAGATCTTGCTTTTTTGACACTATCACAAGACATTTATACGTTTTAAACCTGAAGTTACAGGGGAGTCAGCATCTCATTTGTGATTTGTTTGAGGCAGTGCGTGCATTTGAAATTAAAGCTGTTCGCAGACCAGCTTGAGAAAGGGCATCTGACACACTTCACAACATGTGAAGAAGCCTTTCGTGGTAAGACTTACAACTGGAATCGTCATGCAATTGTCCTGAAAGAATAACAAGGGGTGTTTGCCAACAGATGCGAGCATTTCAGGAGTGAGAGAGCCTCATTTAAACTCTTCGCCAACCCCTTCTCTGTTGATGCAGAAAGTGTACCTGATGATCTCCAACTTGAAGTTACTGAACTGCAGTGCTCCACGTCGCTAAGGGCCAAACACAGGGAAGTGCCTCTCCTAGAATTCTACAAATCACTGGACCACAACACATTTCCCAATCTCCACAGAGAAGCTTTGAAATTAATCTCCTTGTTTGGAAGCACTTATCACTGTGAACAGGTGTTTTCCCTTATGAAGCTGAACAAGTCACACCTCAGAACAAGACTGACTGATGACAACTTACATGCAGTGCATAAAGTAGCCATCACTTCACTGGAGCCCAATATCCTTGACATGGTGTCTGAAAAGCGTTGCAACATCTCCCACTGATCCCCAATGCTTCTCAGAGTGCACCCCAGAGTGAATGTCAGTACTACAACAACAACATATGTTCATCATGATAAGTTACAATAGTTAAAAACAGTGGTGTAAATAATTTTATAAATAAACAATAATAATGATATAAGGACATTCCCATACATTGGGGTATGTAAACTCTTGTCCTCACAAGTTTTTGCCCTCACAAAAAGCAAGTTGTGCACCCCTGTTTTATTGGATCACTATGTGAGTTCCAGCTTGAAAATCTTTATGTACCTGAAGGAAATTATCTACAAGTTAAAACACGTTGAGTACACACAGGCTGAAACCATTTCACTAATTTTGTAACCTTTCAAACAAATCATTAGCACCCGAGTTGATTTAGGGCTTCTGCAAACCACTATGTGTGTGTGTGTGTGTGTGGATATATATGCCCTATATATGGTACTAATATATGTATATATACATATATATTATATATATATATATAGATATATAATAGATAATTTGTTGCGTAATTAATAAATACACGAAAACATGATAAATTGTAGGACTATCAGTATTGGATAGTCTTACAATTTTTACCATTTTGGTTGAATAAAATAAAAAATTCTTACATTTTTACATTTTGGTAGAAATATGTATGATGTACTCATTCAAAATGTATCCGAGCTTTGTTTATACTGTTTTTCGTTTATACATATTTTCATAAGTACATAGCTTAAAACTAATATATGAAACAAAGGAATGTTTTGAAAAGCTTTATTATATTCAATCCATTTACAACAGTACTGTAAAGTCAAAAATACACTAGTTGTACAAGAGGAACAAACTGCTTGTGCCTTCTTTCATCCCTTGTTTGCACACAGAGGGAATATTAATATATATATATATATATATATTTATATAGATTATATATATATATATGATATATATATATATATATATACAGTGCCTTGCAAAAGTATTCAGACTCCTGACCAATTCTCTCATATTACTGAATTACAAATGGTACATTGAAATTTCGTTCTGGTTGATATTTTATTTTTAAACACTGAAACTCAGAATCAATTATTATAAGGTGACATTGGTTTTATGTTGGGAAATATTTTTAAGAAAAATAAAAAACTGAAATATCTTGCTTGCATAAGTATTTAACCGCTGTGCTTTGGAAGCTCCCAGTTTGTAATGATGAAAGAAATTGCCCTCACGAGGACACAATTACCTTACCATTGGCCTCCATTTGTGAACCATTAAAGTTGCTGTCACATTTTCTAGATAAAAACCCCACTGTTGAAAGATCATTGGTAAGGCTGTGAATCTGAAGGAAAATGAAGACCAAAGAGCATTCTTCCGAAGTTAGCGATAAAGTAATACAAATGCATAGATTAGGGAAAGGGTACAAAATAATATCCAAGTGTTTGGATATCCCAGTGAGCACAGTTGGATCAATAATCAAGAAGTGGAAGCTACATCACATCACCCAGGCACTGCCAAGAAAAGGCCGTCCCTCAAAACTCAACGCTCAAACAAGAAGGAGGCTTGTGAGAGAAGCCACAGAGAGGCCAACAATCACTTTGAAGGAGCTACAGAGTTCAATGGCTGGGAGTGGAGTAATGGTGCACCAGTCAACCATATCAAAAGCTCTGCATAACACTGGCCTGTATGGGAGGGTGGCAAGAAAGAATCCGTTACTCAAAAAGTACCATCTGAAAGCACGTCTGGAGTTTGCCAGAAAGCATGAGAGTGACCCAGCTGCGATGTGGGAAAAGGTTTTGTGGTCAGATGAGACCAAGATAGAGCTTTTTGGCCAAAACTCAAAGCACTATGTGTGATGCAAACCTAACACTGCCCATGCCTCAAGACACACCATCCCTACAGTGAAGTATGGCGGTGGCAGCATCATGCTATGGGTATGCTTCTCATCAGCAGGGACTGGGCGTCTTGTTACAAATGAAGGAAGAATGGATGGAGCAAAATACAGGAAAATACTGCAAGAGAATCTGCTTCAGTCTGCTAAAAAAACTGAAGCTTGGGAGGAAATTCACCTTTCAGCAGGACAATGATCCCAAGCACAAGGCCAAAGCAAAATTGAAGTGGCTCAAGAACAAAAAGGTGAATGTCCTACAGTGGCCCAGTCAAAGTCCTGATCTCAATCCCATTGAGAATCTGTGGCACTATTTGAAAATTGCGGTCCACAAGTGTCATCCAACCAACCTGAACAACCTGGAGCAAATCTGCCAAGAAGAATGGGCCAAAATCACTCCGACACTGTGTGCAAAGCTGGTACATACTTACCCCAAAAGACTTAAAGCTGTTATTGCAGCAAAAGGTGGCTCTACCAAATATTAATGTGTGGGGGTTGAATACTTATGCAAGCAAGATATTTCAGTTTTTTATTTTTCTTAAAAATATTTCCCAACATAAAACCAATGTCACCTTACAATAATTGATTTTGAGTTTAAGTGTTTTAAAATAAAATATCGAACAGAACGAAATTTCAATGTACCATTTGTAATTCAGTAATATGAGAGAATTGGTCAGGGGTCTGAATACTTTTGCAAGGCACTGTGTGTGTGTGTGTGTGTGTGTGTATATATATATATATATATATATATATATATATCTATATATATATTATATATATATATATAATTTAAAAAAACTGTAAATTTTTAGGGTTAATTTTTAAGTTCACTTATTTTTTAGGCCAACTTGAGTACACACAATGCCGGGTAACACTGTTCACATAGGTCGAATGCCGCCGTTCGCTTTGCTGGCTCAATTGCAGGTATCAATGCCGGCAGTTATTATCCGGCAATAATGCAGGTGTCGTAATCAATAATGGCTCCCTGTAGGGTAGTGTCTTTTTGCTAACTGCGCATGCACAGAACATTGAAGATATGTGTACAGTGGAAGATCAGGTGAGGCAGGAAAATTAATAGACTGATCTTTAGATCTGTGCTGCTTTTGCATTTTTTAAAATGTTACACACACACATTACATGAGGACTTCTGGTTTTCTCTATTTTCGTCTCTCTTTTACAAATTAATTTCACAATTAACACATTTCTCAGTTTTAATTCAGAAACCAAAACACATTAAACAGTGTAATGATTACTGCAAGAATGACACATTTCCTAAAAAAAAAAGTTTCTTACGAATGCATTGGGTGTTTATAGTTTATCCGTTCTCAGTGCATCTGTAACAAGGATGTTAAAATGCAACAACACATATACTGCTTTTGGACTGAGGAAGTGAAATTAGCGTGAAGAAATGGTACCATTCCCTTTCAATTAGAAGATGACCACCAAACAATACTTTTGGGGTATGCCTGTGTAGCAATCGAAGTCTGCTTTTCTAACCCTGTAGCTTGCTGCATGTGTTTCTCCATAATTTTTCTTCTGCTTTTTGCAGCTGTAAAAGAGAAGGGAGAACGCAACCCTCCAGCGATTCCAGCCCCACTCTGCACCGATGTTGACTAGAGTGCCCTGGGTGACCTTGGCACGCCCACTCGCTGTGCACGGCCTACTGTTTTTTCGTTAATGCTTACCGTTGCGTGTCTGTGTAAACTACTGCCTTGCAGTTAAAACTAAAATAAAAATAATAACAACCCTGTGCTTCCTCCATTAGGCCCGTTATCTGGCCCTATTATTGAGCAGACAAACACATTGATCCACTCACCCATAAAGCGGTGGGTAGGTATATACAGTGCTTAAAGTTTACACCCCTTTCAAAATTTTCACCTTTTATTGCCTTATAGCCTGGAATTAAAATGCATTAAAATAGATTTTTTTTTTTATTTATCTAAACATCCTACCGCACAACCTCCAAGTGAAAAAAATATTCTAGAAATTTGTAGAAAACTAATTAAAAATAAAAACTGAAATAGCTTGGTTGGATAAGTGTCCACCCCCCTTGTAATAGCAATCCTAAAATAACTCAGGTGTAACCGATCACCTTCAAACTCACACACCAAGTTAAGTTGCCTCTACCTGTATTAAATTATAGTGATTCATGTGATTTCAGGATAAATTCAGCAGTTGCTGTAGGTTCCCTCTCAGATAGTAATTTTTGCGCGAGTTCCCCTCCGCTGGGTAGTGCTTTCAAAGCAAGGCTCAATCATGAGCACCAAGGCGCTTGAAGAACTCCAGGACAAAGTTTATAAAAAATATCAAAGGCCTTGAATATCGCTTGGAGCACAGTCAATGATTAAGAAGAAGAAGAAGGTTATGGCACCACCAATGACCCTGCCTGGATCAGGCCGTCTCTCTCCAAACTGGATGACCTCAGATCAGGCCGTCTCTCCAAACTGGATGACCGAGCAAGAAGGAGACTGATTAGAGAGGCTACCAAGAGGCCAATGGCAACTTTGCTAGTGCTACAGGCTTGTATGGTCAAGACTGGTCACTCCACAAATCTGGCCTGTATGGTAGGGTGGAAAGAAGGAAGCTATTACTCAAGAAAGCCCACCTTGAATCCTATTTGAATCCCAAAAAAAAGTCATCAGATTCTGTCGCCATGTAGCAAAAAGTTTTGTGGTCTGACAAAACTAAAATTTAACTTTTTGGTCTAAATGCAAAGTGTTATGTTTGGCGCAAACCCAACACAGCACATCACCCAAAGAACACCATCCCTACTGTGAAGCATGGTGATGGCAGCATCATGTTATGGGGATGATTCTCATCGGCAGGGACTGGGGCACTTGTCAGGATAGAAAGGAAAATGAATGGAGAAAAGTACAGAGTCCTTGAGGAAAACCTGCTTCCCCCTGCAAGAAAGCTGAAACTGGGACTGATGTTCACCTTTCAGCATGACAGTCAGAGCCCCGACCTACTGTAAATCCAATCGAAAATTTGTGACATACAGTAACTTGAAGATCACTGTCCATCAACGCTCTCCAAGGAACTTGACAGAGCTTGAACAGTTTTCTAAAGAAGAATGGTCAAATATTGCCAAATCTATGTGTGCAAAGTTGGTAGAAACCAATCCCAACAGACTCACAGCTCTAATTGCTGCCAAAGGTGCTTCCACCAACTCAGGGGGGTGGAGACTTATCCAATTATGATCTTTCAATTTTGTATTTTGAACATATAATTTTTTTTCTCAATAAAAAGTTTTTTCCCCTTAACAGTGTGGAGTATGGTGTATAGATAAGTGGAAAAAAATCTGAGGCACTGACACAACAAAATGTGAAAAAAAGTTCAAGGGGGTATAGACTTTCTATAGGCACTGTATATATAAAGTGTTTTTTGTCTCTCTTTTTCTCCCTTCTCCAGGTCTGTAGGCTGTGCCACCCCGCTGTAAGCTATGCACTGCACCGGCCATGTGTTGCACGTGATCCAGATGCCAACTTAGGTGCTCCTCTCCACTGCAAGCTTCATGCTGCACTGGTTGTGTGACTGCACTGCAACTGTCTGTACACTATGCTGTAGACCATTGCAAACTAAGTGCTGTTCCTGGTTGTGTGGCTGCAAGCAGCCCAGACACAGACACGCAGCCCAGTACCTTGGTTCTTTGCCCTCGGTGCTTGGGCGTCCCAGTGTCTAGGCCTCGACACTCACTCTTGGGTACTCTGTGCCTTGGTGCTTCGGCGTCCTCAGTGCACCAAAGCCTTGACGCCTTGGTGCCTCGGCTCCCTTAGTGTTCAAGTGCTTCCTGACATCAGTGGCTTCGTGCCTTCATGCCTTTGTGTTCCATAGCCTTGGTGTCTCAGTGCTTCAGCATCCTCAGTGTCTTGAGAGCTACACGACTTGGCGCTTTGATGCTTCGAGGTTTTTAGAGTCCTGTGCATTGGCGCCTTCGGTGCTTAGACACCCTGGTGCCTTGCTAACTAAACGTCTAGGCGCTTCGAGAATTTTTAAGCCTTGTGCTCCAGTACCCTCAAAACCCTCGGGTCCCTGGTGCTCCATTACCTTGGTACCTCAGTGCTTCGACACTCTTGGTGCCTCGAGGACTCTTCACCTCTGCGCTCAACGACTGCGAAGCTCCACAGCTCCCTACAGGGTTGTCCTCTGTTTTTCAACACCCTCTACCACGGTACCCCAGAGTCTCGGTGCCCCAGGGCCTCAACGCCTCAGTGCATCGACGCCCCCTCAGTCCAAAATCACATATTGCACCAGCGCCCTCGAGGGTTTTGGTGCCTTGATTCTTATAGCCTTGATGCCTCGGTGCTTCGGCTCCGTCAACGTTCCAGAGCTTCGACGCCTCGACGTTTGTCGGCTCCAATGTCGAATTTTAACCTGTGCACGTCCTGCAGGTGGCTGTTCTGCACTATTTGCATTATAGGCTATACAATTATTATAAAAAATACCAAAATGTTCTCGAAAAAATGTGTCTGGTTTCAGTCTACATGAACTTCAGGATTTCTGCCTTCTTTCGTAAGGTTTTTCGTATTTGTATTTTTTCGACTCCAAACTGTTCGGCAACTGGTACCGGTGTAGTGTAATTTTCAGGTACGCGGATAAAAAGTGCTACCGGCGCATGCCTAAATAACTTCTAAACAACTTCCACTTTGAAAACATGGAAGTGCCCATTTGAATCTGGTACATTATACTGATTTCATTTTTTAAACATCTTTTTTAGTTTAATTGATCATATTTGCCTACCATTAAGAAAATAGTATGCAAATATTTATCATATGCAATACACTGGGTCTTGTACATTTTTTTACTGTGAATTTTTATAGGAGAGTCAAATACGGCCAAAACATTCCTGGTCTTGAGGGAGCATCCCATTGAAAAATGTTTGGTCCTGAAAGGGTTAAGTAAGCATGTATCCTGTATGCACAGCTGCAAAAAAGTTATTTCCAATATGGCAGTATTGCTTTAGCACATTTATCCAGGGTAAGAAACACTTTGGGTTTGCTTTTTTAAAATTTTTTGCTTCCATGTTGACATATATATATATATATATATATATATATATATATATATATATATATATATATATATATATATATATGGATGGATGGAAACCTACCACCTCGGAATACTGAGTGCTGTAGGCTGCATGTTAAGCTCATACGAATATATATATATATATATATATATATATATATATATATATATATATATATATATATATATATATGAGCTTAACATGCAGCCTACAGCACTCAGTATTCCCAGGTGGTCTCCCATCCAAGTACTAACCAAGCCCAACATTGCTTTGCTTAAGCATTGCATGGTAAGTTTGATTTGAAGAGCTTTTTGCCATCAGAGACGTTGCCCAGGGGTCACTATGAGGAAGTAGCTCTTCTTGACACCCTCCATGTTGACTTCATTCTATGTTACAGTAGTATACACCTTTATTTCAATTCGTTCACATCTTCCTTTCAAGTTCAAGTTCAAGTTTCGGTTCTGGTTCATGCTGAGTATGAAGCTGTATAACAGAAACGGCAACGAGCAAAATATATATATTTTTTGCTGGAAACTTCAAAGAAACACAGACTGATAAGTAGAGATCGGTTTCTCCTACAGGTTTGTTTTTATAGATTGGACTAAGAAAATGTGGTCACTGGTCACAGATGACAGGTGGTCGCTCTTCACAGTTAAATTATAGAGTAAAAAACGTTCCGTGGCCTCTGCTAGTAGTCACTCGTGACAGGTGGTCTCTCATCAGAGGTGGTCTCTAAGGCAGGTTTTACTGTAGTATAGTAATTGAATAAGATATACCATGTACAATTTATTTTTCTATTTGCTTGTAGTATCTTCCTGTGATCTCAAAACTCCGCCTGGTCAAAATATGTCAGCGATGACAGCGAGAAATAGGCATTTGCCGCAGTTCCGTGGCACCAAGTTTTTTTTAACGCTACCCTTATTCAAGCACAATTTTTGACGTCTTTCTAGATGCTGATTCATGTTTGTATCTTCAATGAAAAGTAGATAGTCTTATCTTTTTGAATGTATATGCCCTTGATCATAGGACATGTGAACACACATATTTCTTTTGTGCCTGTAAAACTTTTTAAATATCATTGTTGTGTGTAGCTTTGTTTGTCTCACTTTTCTGTCAAGTTCATCACACTGCAGTTCACGATTATAAATCAGGGGACTGCCTGCCAGACCACGTTTTGCTGTTCATTGCTTTCCACATTGTTTTTATAATTTAGAATTGTTTGGGGTCGCTATCTTAAGAATGACCCATTCACTTATAAGTGGGATGCTAGAAGGTATTGCATGTCTTTGTAAAACACTGTTATGTCAGTGCATGAAGTACAGTACGTAGGATTCATCCTGATACTGACAGCTGGGTCTGACATTGCATGTACCATATCTGTTCAAAACCTTTTGCATATTACACAATGCACTGTATAAAGTAAATACATAGTTATTTCCTTTCATCACTAACCAAGTGGATGCTTTGTTTTTGTTCACAAATCTGGTATAGGTCTGCTATGGTCTCACACACATAAAAGCTTACTAAACCTTATGGTAAGCATGTATGATTCTGTGTATATGTGATCAATGTATTGACTTGGCAATGTTATATTAAAAATAAAATAAAATAAAATAAAATAAAATAAATGGCTTCTTATTTACAAATAAAAGTACTCTTTTACCCTGAAAAAATGATTACAGTATACTGTAACACTTTGATAAAAATGTTATAAAAGAAGTTAAAATTAGCAAGCTAATAAATAAGTTGCCCTTGCCAAAGTTTAAAACAGATAGTTAAGATTCCTAGATTAACCTTTTTTTATATATTTTTTTCCTACAATATAAAAATAGACAATGATGTTACCACATATGGTGTTGTTTTTGTAAAATGTAGAATTTAGAGCTTAGATCTAACTGTCATGTTTAAGATGTGAGGGCAATTTCACACCTAGTTCACTTGCAAGTGATTTGAATCGTGGTTCAATTGCAAACAAACACATTTTGTTCAGGTTTGCTTCGGTTTGTTTCACACAAGAAAAATTCAAGCAAACTTGAATTTATTTTAAAGTGAATTCAAATTCACTTGTTTGGTTCACTTGCAGTTTTATTCAGACCACAGTTCTAGTGGTTTCACATTGCACATTTCCAAACACACTCTACTCTCTTGCTCATTACTAGAGCGGAAGTCCAGCATGGAGAATACTTTACTTGATATGCTGTTGTCCGTGCTCTTTTAGTTTATTTGGTTCTTACAACATCAAATCATTGCCAAAGATATGGAGCATGCCGAAAGAGTGTCATGTATTTCTCGGAAAAACACAGTTCTTATGAGGCTGGTGTTTAGAAGACGTTTCAAAGGAAGGGAAATATTGATGATGATAATAATAATAATAATAATAATAATAATAATAATAATAATAATAATAATAATAATAATAATAATAATAATAATAATAATAGCTTGTTGTGATTGTTGTACGTGTGACAGCATGATGAGATACAGATGCAACATAGGAGCTGGTTTACTAAATTCAGGTGAAGCAGTGCAATTGCATCACTAATGTCTGTACTGCTTTGTCTTGGCACAATGTTTTCTGTTTTCCCTGTGAGTGTATACAATGCAACTATAATGAAGCCAGGTATAATACATGCGCTAAATAATGATTCAATTGTCATTTCATATTTTTCCTGACTTTTCTTTCACAGTTTTGCTATTATGCTAAAAAAACACGCATGCTGTAATAGTAAATCTCAATCTCTTAATTATAAACATAATTTCACTGACTAAGCCCTGAGTTGCGCCAGTTTGTAAATCAGCCCCATAGTATTTTTTTGTGATGTGCTCTTGTATATGTACAATGTGGTGTTCTTGTTGGTGTATATGTGTCATTGTATTGTGTTTTGATAAGCCCTGTGTTACATGTGTACGACAGTGGAGAGGCACTTTTTTGTGCTTGTTGATGTACATCACTTCCATTTGGTTTCACATTGCAAAAAGTTGAAAAGGAGCAAAGTGGCAAACGTACTGAGTGCATTCCAAGTGAACCAAGATGACCATTTCAAGTGATCTCAGTTCAGTTGGTTTGATGCGCATCCTGGTGCGATTACGTGGTTGTGAACCGAACTGCACCTCAATCTTCATCAAAGGGTCACCCGAACTAGGTAAAGTCTACACAGGAACACCAAACATAATTCAGCAGATTTTAAAAGTAAGCCTGTATACACACTTTGAGATCTAAAATCTTAATAAGGACCAGAAGAAATCCAGACTGCAGGATACCTCATTTTTATTTAATTGTCATATGCATTAAACACATCAGAGAACAAACATATTATGTATTACTGCACTATAAATATGATGGGGTTAGTGTAATGATTGGACAAAAAAAAGAAATCGAATGGACACTAGGGGACCTATCTACAAAGAACTTCTAAGGGCGAGTAAATGCGGATGGGTATTTAATTTGAGCTGCACAAGTGCGCATCTCAAAAGTTGCGAGCTATGTATTAACTGCGGAGTGTTGAAATCTGCACCTGTGCATCTGAATGTGGGCCAGAGTATTTAAATGAAGTGAATGCACCGTGCATCCGAATATTGCAGGCTCTGGATTTGGCTGAAGGGGGAACTGTGTTGAAATCCTGGCACTGTGTCCTGGTAGTCAGTGAAGGTACAAGTGTGTTTGGTGTACAGAAAGTGTCTGTAAACACCAGCAGTTGCATGCTGCTGAAGAGGGGTAGTTTGTGTTCCAAACCCAGTAGACAATGTCTGGATTGCAAGAAGTGTCTGAGCATGAATCAGGGGAAAACAGTCAGGACAATGGAAGTAAAAACACTTGACCCCACTGGAACTTGAAATATTAGTCAGCAGTGTACAAGCTCATGAGGCACTTTTGATAGGTAAAGAACGCAACAAGCAATCTACTTGTTCCAGGAGCAAAATATGGCAGGACATTGCTAACCGCATCAACAGCCTGGCAGTCACACATCACTTGGTTGGGGACCTGAAGAAACGTTGGGCAGTTATGAATGTCGCCCAAAGTTGCAGGTAGCATCCAATGCACGCAAAACTTTGGGAACTGGTGGTGGTCTCAGCAGGGGTCTCCAACCCTGGTCCTGGAGAGCTACGGTGTCGTCTGTTTTTTGTTTTGTCCAAGCTCTAAGTTACTTAATTAAACCAATTATTTGCTTAATTAGTTAAAATGAAATGTGTTTCCGATCTTTATCAGTCGAGGCCATGTTGAATCCTGAGGAAATAACTGGTGGAGGTGGCAGATACAGTGGCTAATCAGCAAGGTAAGCATATGAATCTCCCTTCACATATGTACACAACGTATGACCTTCTGTATAGATGGGAAACATAATGACACTGACAATTGTTTGAGATTATATATATATATATATATATATATATATATATATATATATATATATATATATATATATATATATATATATACACACACACACACAGTACCAGTCAAAAGTTTGAGTACACTTGCTGGAAACTAGGTTTTTCTCATAATTGTTTTACGTCGTATACGTTGCTGTAAATACTTGAAAATGAAAACACGTTACAATATACAAAACAAAACATAAGGTGTATCAAAGCAATGTTCAAGAAAAATGAAAATTGTCTATAAATCTTGGATTCCTCAAAATAGCCTTTGCCTCAATAACAGCCTCACAAATACGAGGCATTCGGTTAACAAGTTTCAGCAGGAAATCCACCGACATGTCTTCCCAGCTCTTCTGCAGCAATTCCCAGAGATGTAGGGCACTTGTGGGTAGCTTTGCTTTGACTGTTCTATCCAGTTTGTCCCATACAAGTTCTATGGGATTGAGGTCTGGAGACTGGGCAGGCCAGGTCATTAGATTGAGTTGTCCTTCACTTTCCTTCTTTGCCAGATAGTTCTTGCACAACTTTGAGGTATGTTTCTGGTTATTATCTTGCTGAAGAATGAAGGACTGCCCAACTATCCGTAATCCTGATGGAATGGCATGCCTCTTAAGTATGCTATGATAGCCATGCTGGTTGAGCTTGCCATGGACTTGGTAAAGATCACCAACTCTGTCACCAGCAAAGCAAGCCCAGACCATGACACCGCCTCCTCCATGCTTGACAGTGAGAACCACACATGCAGAACTCATGCGCTCACCCTCTCTGCATCTTACAAATACTCGGCGGTTGGACCCAAATATTTCAAATTTTGACTCAGCGGTCCATAAGACCAACTTCCACTCCTCAAACATCCAGTTTCTGTTTTTTTTGGCCCGGGCAAGTCTATTCCTCTTATTCTGCACTCTTAACAATGGTTTCTTTGCAGCAATTCTTTCAGTTAGGCCATCTTCACGCAATCTCCTCTGAACAGTTGATGCTGAAACATCTGTACTTCTAGTAGCATTTAGCTGAGCTTGTATTTCAGGGACAGTTAATCACCGGTTTCGCAGACTCGAATGAACTTGTTCTCTGATGCTGAGGTCACCCTTGGCCTGCCTGACCTTGTTCGGTCCTCATGAGTGCCAGTTTCTTCAAATTGTTTGATGGTCTTGGCCACAGCAGTTACAGGCACTTGCAAAGTTCTTGCGATTTGTCTTAAAGATTGACCTTCATTTTTTAAAGTAATTACAGAATAATTTGCTTAACTGAGCGTATTTTGCCATTTTCTGCTACCTTACATTCAGGAATGACAAACTATGCTAAGTAATCATGGACCCTCACCTGTTAACAATAATTGGTGACAAGAGGTTAACTAGGTAACATGCTAGTTAACTCAGAGAACATCTAACAAAGACACTTTTATACTTAGGGCAGTGTTCTAACACCGTGTTATACACATTTCAGACTTTTAACTGACTTGGGCTTCAGACTGATATCCCCTTGCTTTGGGTGACCATTTCATTGAAATTGACAAGATTTACATTTTCATTAAAAAATTACATTTTTGAATGCAATTCACTTATGCTTATCAGCTTATATAAGTAAATGTATCATATAATGAAATATTAAGTGTTCATAGACAAGTGTATACAGTTAAAAGCACAGATAATCATGAAAAACCTGGTTTCAAGTAGGAGTACTCAAACTTTTGCCTGGCACCGTATATACAAAACATTACTGATATCAGTAATAAAATTGCTAATGTCTGAAATTGAGGAGAAACTGCTTGCTATATTTGGGGATGTTCATGATGAAACACCACTTAGTGTCAGCTGTTGTCATTCAATATATAGATGTTCATAGGACCAACATTGTGAATGATTTTACAACCTAGCTTGAGAAACAAGTGGGATCTATTTTATTGTTGTAATAAAAACAAGACCTGTTTCTGCAAGGACGCTAACGGCTAGTGCATGTAACCCCATGAGTGCATTTCACCAATAGATGCGAGCATGTGACATGTATTGTTCTATATGCACAGGTGTGTATGAACTGCATGTTAAATATTACATATGTTGCTGTTGTAGGTGATACAAATGCAACAGATGCTACCACAGAGTCTCTAGCTGCAACCTGTTCCAAGCACCCCAAACACAACAGGAAGAAAAGATGATTGTTCTTGACCTTCATCCTGTTCAATCACCTCAGCACAGAGAAGAGGATGCACATAGCAGTAATATAGACTACCCACATAATCCATAGATTTGAATACACCAAAGGTTCTTTCAAAGATATTTCTGACAGAGCACAGAGCGTTATTATACCTGCTGTCAGTCCTATTAGCTGGATTGGGTATTCGAGTCATAAGGTAAGGACGCAATGGATATGCTTATGACATAAAAACACTGTCACACACGAAACACAAACCCACCTTGGTAATTGACAAGGACACTCACCTAACAGCCAGCTGGTACCAAACACTCCCTCGGCCAGCTGTGAGCATACTGCTGAGTGGCAGAAGATGAAATTATCATGAGCAAAACCCAGACAGTTGGCATACGCATTTAAATGATTTTTACCATTGTTTTCTTTAAAAGACAAACACCTATACAGGTGTACCACATCTTCTGACATGCCAAACAACATTATTCAGGTTTGAAAACCCCTTTTCTTCCACATCATTCTCACATAATACCTGCCTTCTCCTAAACACCATCACAGCACCTAGTACAGTTATGATTTCATTCTGTCTGGAGAACGCTCTCACACAAGCACATCTTTTTATAGCCCCAACACATCATTTACGTCAATGGCCTAAGTGGAGCAAAGTTAAGCATGAGCAAGTAATGGAACAATTAGATGCTCACTGTAGTACATATTATTATGCACAGACGCTTCCTTTCTGGAGCATCTCAGAGGCCAAAGAGATGCTAAAGAGCTATTTGCATATTCCCTGGAGTATCTTGCTGCGGAGGCGTAAAGTTGCCCTTACGAATTTGCACATGCACATTTTTCAAGATGCACTGGACATTTCCTTTCTGTACATATGTTGCAATTTTGTGCATGCACAAAACTTGATATTTGCACATGCACAACTCTTAGTACATAGGCCCCCAGACATCTAAAAATAGCAAGTGAATAACGAAAACAAAAAGGTTTGAATATTACAAAATAAGTAAACATAGAAGTATGTCAAAACATAAAACATTTTATTTGGTTTTTAATGCAGATGACTTTTGAAGTGACACTGACCAGTAGGCCTACATGCACCTCCAAAAGTCACCAAAGGTACTAGCTATTTTCTAGAAATGGGTATACAGCTGCTATTAACAAGATTATTTTCTATCTACATTCTTATCTTTTGAAATGTGTGTCTATAGCTTTTCTGCTTGCTGACACAGTGTTGTCAATAGCATCTTCCTTTATTTATAGGCAGAAGCATAAAAATAGAATATCCCCAAAGATTATAAAGAGTTTCTAATGTATTACTTAAACTGCAATGTTCACTACTGTAGCTTAACATAGCTACTTGCTGCATACAGAATGGAATTACAAATGCAAATTATTGTAAAGCAGAAATCACATCAAACCTTGCTCCACTGGCTATTTATAAAAACGGCTATTTCAAAGTTAATTGTTGTTTGGGGGAAGAAAAATGATTAAAACATTTTTCAAATAAAAAAATAGACTTTTATTATGTGTACATCTGCAGTGTTATATAGTCCCAAAGGACAAAACATTGTATTTGTATTCAGTAATTCGTTTCAAGTTCTACTTGTTAAAAATAAACTGCACATTTCCATTTATTATGAATTTCTGCATTGAAAGCAACATCTCATAAGTAGAGGGCAGAGTACAAGCTGATGAAGGGGCTAATCTGGGCATTTCTGGATAAAATTTAATTTTGCTGTTTTCGTTTCACAGTGCTGGAGTCCAGTAGCTTAGCAAACTGCTTTCAGATCGATGTCCAGTTACAGACATTATTTCCTTTGATGTCAGCCTGGATTCTGTAGCTCTGCACCAGACAACAGGGGTGTCTCTGTTAAAAAAAATAGAGATGGAATACTGGTTGCCAGTTGAACTTCTTGCACTGGCATAAAATTCCCTCAGATTGCTGTTGAGGTTTTTGTGGACTTATTTCCTTAAAAGGAATGTCCATATTTAAGCCACAATTTAAATACATTAACAACCCATGTTGTAGTCTTTTAAATATGTTTTTCTTTTTGTTTTGTTCCATTTTATTGTGCCTCATTTAATCTTATGTGTTATGGCAAAGTGCCTTCCCCTGTATGTATTTTGTGTTGTATGTTGAATGTTAATGTTGGTGTATAGTCATTGATACACGGGATATAAACGGGTCTGTGTAACACAAGTGTTTAAAATGTATATTTGTATTTAGGCACAAGGATTGCACAGCACTTCACGTGCAAGTAAAACGTAATAATATGTGAGCACAGGGAATTGCACTTTTATTAATTCACGTGCAGTTGTACCGCGACTCCAATTGAATGATTGATTAGCAATCGAGTCTCGGTACAGCTGCATAAAAGCAGCATGTTTTCACTCACTCGGGTTGTGTGTTCGGTGTTAGTTTAAATATCAGCTCACTGTGTTTGTCTATATAGTCCGTTTTGTTTGTCTGTTTATGTTGGCCTCACATGCTGTGTGTTGTTTTTGTTACAACCTTTTTATTTACTGCTGTTCATTCATTAAATGCTGAGCGCAAGCAAGCACTCAGCTTCCCCAAAACTCCACCTCTCTGTTGTTTATTTCCTGGTTCCTGGGTTTCTGGTCTGACGTCACCCACTACAGCCGTCTTTGTGACACGTGTCTACTGTTGACAGTTTCTGTAACACTTACTTTTTTTCTCTTTAAGAAAATTAATTAATTAAATTAATGTCTTCACTGGGAAAGTTGGTGCTGTACCAGTTCTCTGGAGTTTCATCCCAAAATATACTCAAGAAAATAGATTGAATGTCACTCATTTTTGTGGCAGTGGTTTTATAGCTAATAAATAAAATGTCAGTTTGTCATGGAATTGTCATGGAATTTTTATAATGCTGTGCATATTGATTTATACAGTGTGAAGTGGCTCATTTGTATGCAAGCCATGCGTATACTGTCACAAGTGATCCTCAAACCCCTTCTCTCTTTTGAAAGGAAGACTTATGCAGCTAAAGTATACGGCCCTTCAGTAGAACCAACTTTTTGTTCCTGCATTCTGGCCTGATGTCACTACCCTGTCACAGCCCCCCTGAATGTGCCTGTAGCTGACTAACTTATTTACATCTGTTCTAGCTCAAGATAGAGAGTTTCACCCGAGATACGCTTATCTGTTGTGGTATTTGGATTTTCAGGTACAAAAAACTGTTTTTTAATAACTAAGGCAAAACTTACTGATAGAACAGGTGCTTTAACTTAAGGGCCCCTCGCTTCTAAGTTCTTATGTTAAAAAGGCTTCATGGTACAGGAACATATAATTATTACTTTTAGAGAAAACATCATATATCATTGTATTAGAAGAGGGGGAGACAGCACGGTACTGCATATATTATTATTATTATTATATTATTATTATTATTATTATTATTAACAGTTCTTAGAAAGAGTTCTATAAAAGAGAGGAATAAACTACATTTTATTGATCAGTTGAGTTTGTTAACACAGACTTAACTGGTCCATCCTTTGATGGCCACTTTGTGAAGCTGACTGCTGTTTGTTGTATTCAGAGCCTCTTATTAGGACCATTGTCCTTTCTTTGTCCTGATTTGTATTTCAAGACATACTTTTCTAAGGGGGAAAGGATACTGTTTGAATATTATATCAAACCTATATTATTATTAGTTTAAAGATTATTATTATTATTATTATTATTATTATTATTATTATTATTATTATTATTATTATTATTATTATTATTATTAGCTTTGGCAATGATGTTATATTTATGCATTAGTGTAATTGGGTGCCTTGGAATGCCCAGACGTGTGTGTTGTAACAATATTGCTTTATAGTATTAATGCTGTTAGTTTGCAAAGACACCTGACTGCCTGGAATCATTAAAGAGCTAATAAACCGAAAGAGTACTAATATTATTCTGATTCATTATACTTTGAATAAACCAAGTCTGTGTGATTATTCTTGGTTCCCCATACATGGAAGCCACCATTTTGGCTGTGTTCACTGGAAACTCACTGGGACTCAAACACCATTCCTCCAGTTCTACAAGACCTAGAGTGATTGTCAACAGCTCATTTGAAAGGTAAGAAATTGTACTAATTAGCTGTCATTTAAGTATCTATTCAACATTTTCTATCATTTTTAAGCCAAGCTTAAAGAAACCATTGTGACAACCTTGCTCAGCACCAAGCAAATAGGCAAAAACTGCAAAAGCGATGGGGGGCAAGGTTGCCCCAATTGTTTCTACTAACTTGGCTTGTGTTTTTCATGGACTTGATCCACTTTTATTGTGCCTGAAAAACACAAGCTGAGTTAGTTGAAACAATTGGGACATCCTGACACCTTCTGTAGCTTATTTGAGTGCAGCCTGACGTGTAGCCTACCAATTCATCCCAGATACTTGACTGGAATCATTTTACATCTGTATTAATTTTGCACAGGTGTTGGGGATGTTTTGTTGGATTAACTTGATCTAGCTTCTGAAGATTAAAATATTTATACATCTATGAGCTAAAAACAACCAAGTATCTTGACAATAACTAAAAACAGGGCAGTGTTTCTATATTTATTGTTTTCAAAATTAACCTGCCCAAGAGGTTAAAATAAATAATTAAGATCTGAAAAAGATCCAACACAGCAACAGTAATTACTGTAAATTTTTGCAGTAAATGTAGTATTATTTTAATTTTGAGAATATCCTAGAAATACTATGTAATATATATGGAGAGTTGTAATCTCCCTGTCAGGATGTGAGTGGTGTGTATAATAAAACAAAGTCCAAAAAATGTTCCAATTTCCGAGAAAATGTCAGTATTTATTTGAAACAATGAAAATAATAGTAGTCTCCTCTACCAACAATGGTATTGGGGTATACGGCTGGAGTTGCAATCCTCAAATAATAACTAAAGTAATAATAATCCATTGCTCTCTGTAGTACACGTCAAGTGCTCTCTGGTGGGGTTTCACAAAAACAAAACAAAACACAGCGCTCCGGCTTGGTTAGTCATCCAGCGTAAAGGGCCATATTCACCGCAGCTGATTGCAGTGAGGTTGTTCCACATATGGACAGATGCGCGCCCCCTCCAAAATGGCCGACTTCCGGTTTCCACCTACCGTCAAGTCTGCCAGTCTAGGAGGAAGCTTACTAAGCACCTTAAACAGCGCCTTTTCTGGCCAGGAGGGAAATTTGCAGTTTGAATACCTTCTCTCTCTGTCACACTCCCATAGAGCTTGGTGAAGCTTATTACTACCTTCTAAGTGTGTGTAATAAGAATGTGAGGTCACAGCCATGGACTGTAATCGATTACAGGCCGTGGCAGTGAAGTCATCATCCTGACAGAATTCTAAACAAACTAAGAAAAAAAAATTATCTGCAAAACAAAAAGGGGAAAGGGAAACTCTCCTATTAAGCCTATTAAGGTCTTCTCTGAGTTCTGGGACATCAGAGCCCACTCGACCTACGGTTCCATAACCCCTTGAAGCCCTTAACAAGCTTATTACACATACTTACTTATAATTCATACTCTGTTATCTACAATGTAATGTTATTGCTCAGTATTAGAAAGTGCTGCAATATTCATTAGATATAAAATTAAATGTTAGGTATGAAATTGATTCCTGTTACGTTTGAAGAAACTGGAACCACAAGTAGATAAAAATCTTTTGTTTCCTATTTTCGCAAAGTGTGACATTTTACCTTAATAAAAGGACTTGATAATACAGCTACATAAAATGTTGATTATTTTTCCTTGGGTTTGGAATAGTTTCATGATAAAAGGCAAATTCATTAGAAAACAGATTACTGTAGCTACAGTAATTACTGCAATTATTACAAAATAACCTCTGATTATTAATCTTCATACCTGTTCCTTTTTCATGTGCATCTGCCCTTAGTAGTCAGGTTCCAGTGTTGTGCAATATGAAACATGCAACACATATTGTGCAGACCCACGTTTGGACTAAAGCATTCTGATTTGTTTTTCCAGCTCTTTTTAAAATGTTTAATTAACCAAATGCAAGCTAGGATAATACCTAATGAGTAATATAAACACTAAGAATAATATTTCTCCTGACCTTGTCAATTAACAAATTTTCCTATAGAAAATGGAAAAATAATCGCTTTTAATGGATTTATAATGCAGGAAGAGTTTCTTTTTATTACTTTACTGTGAGGTTATGTAGTGTGTGCAGGAAGGACTTGTGCAGTACATTGCATTATTGTTGCCAAATAGACAGAATGCCTACAAGACCACACTTTACGTTTAAACAGAGGTAACCTATAACACTATACTATACTACATCAGTAAACAGTAATTATCAAATAAATATCAAACAACATCAAAACATGTGCCATTATCAACTTCGCAACCAGTGCACATTTTTCTTGTTTCCTTTCTTTTTTTTCGTTTTCATAGCAGACCCTGGAACTCTTTCGTGGACTCTGCTTTCCTTGTGTTGGAGGGATACACAAATGCGTGTACAGGGCTACTTTGAGCGGGCATTGTGATGGATCTGGCTGCCACAGATGCCTCCTTTATTGCCTTGTATCCAGTTCTGTTGCCATTTCAAACCAAACAGCTTCTTGTTTACAGCAGGCTCACCTGTAAAGTAGCTGCATGCTCTTTTGTTTGTACAGTCGCAAAGGTAAGTGATTAGCTTTTCGGGAACAAAATCCAAAAAACACTCCAATGGAGTGCACATCTGTGTAAACAGGTGCAAAATCAAATGATGGAGGACTGGCATCATCGTAGGGATCAGTAATAAACACCCAGTCCCCTTCTGTTCTTGGCTCCACATCCTCTTCATCATCATCACTGAGTGATAAGTCAGCATCACTGTCGCTGGTATCGAAATCCTCCAAACCAACTTCGAAATATTCATCGCTCCCGTTTTCGCTTTCCACGTATGTAGCAATGTTTAACTTTCGCTAAAAACTACATAAACTAAAACTAAACAAGTAAAACTAATAATAAAGCAAAAAATAATAATTTAAAACACTATGTATACTTATAAAAGTTGAATGTCTTCCCACAATATATCTAAATCTTCTAAACGTCCACAGGTAGATTGGAATCGCTAAATGACACGCAATTGTATACAAATGTCACCTGACCCTCCCTCGACTTTCATTGCACATTCCACAATAGTAACACTGCCTTAGAGAGTGAAACCTGAAACGCTAGACAGAGAAACCGTTAATAGAACAGAAAGGGAAACTTGATGTATGCACATACGGCATAGTGCTGTAAGTGGGTTTTCATTTGACGTACGTGCTTACGTCATGGTGTTGAAGTGGTTAACAATGAAATCTTGTATTTCTTAAAATGTATGGATTACTGTATTTTCTCTATGATTACTTTATAATTTGTAAATGTATTTTTTAAATTTGACATTTTGATTGAAAGTTGACCTTGCTTAAATTCATCTACCATCTATTTTCTATGTATTACAAGCACAACTTAGGGGTGTAAGTCTATCAAAACCACTTCTCTGCAACGAAGTACAGAAACCTCCTGCAAATGAGATCCCTCTAAAAGAAAATCTTACCTTCTGACAATGAGAACACTGTACATTATGGTAAATTGTGAATGGGATCTTCTTAAAACCAATTACCAAAATAGTGGCTCATTTCAACCCATTACCATACAAACGGCTATAGCAAAAAGTTTTGCATCACCTAGACGTACTATATTTTATGTTAGATTTTGAAATGTCAATTTTTTGTTAGTTTTTCATTAAGTGTATGGGAAGCCACAATGTGGTGTGTAATTCAAAATGTTAACGTAACATTATTCAACAGGTTTCGTTCAACTTTATGAAGCAAAATGGATTAATTCTATAGGATACTTAAAAACTTTTGGCCATAGCTGTACTAGTAGTATTCCACTGCAAGATGAAGATTTTTTTTTTTATAAAGGATAATCAATTTAAATACCACAGTTCTCTTTTTGAACAGCAATTTGAGTAACTCTAATTTAATGCAATATAATTAAGTTTTCAAAGCAAATACTTTTGACTGCTTTAAGAACTTGTGGTCAGCCACTGAAAATACCACAGGAGAAATGTTAAATGGAAAATTATCTATATGGTAACAGTATCCTGGGAGACAGTCAGCATGGTTTCAGGAAAGGGAGATTGTGTCTAACTAACCTGCTTGATTTTTTTGATGATGCAACATCTACAGTGGATAATTGCAAAGCACACAACATGGTTTATTTTGATTTCCAGAAAGCTTCTGACAAAGTCCTGCATAAAAGATTAATGCTCAAAATGAACGGATTAGGGATTCAAGGAAATGCATGCACATAGATTAGGGAGTGGTTAACATGTAGAAAACAGAAAATACTGATTAGAGGAGAAACCTAAAAATGGAACAAAGTAACTAGTGGTGTACCACAGTGATCAGTATTAGGTCCTCTGCTATTCCTAATCTACAGTGGCTCTCAAAAGTATTCACCCCCCCTGGACTTTTCCAAATTTTATTGTGTTACAACATGGAATCAAAATGGATTTCTAGGAGTTTTTGCTGCTGATCAACATAAAAATTCCATAATGTCAAAGTGAAAAATAAAATCTACAAATTGTTCTAAATTAATTACAAATACAAAACAGAAAATAAGTATTCACCCCCTTTGCTATGACACACCTAAATAAGCTCTGGTGCAACCAATTGTCTTTAGAAGTCACATAATTAGTTGAATAGAGTCCGCCTGTGTGCAATTAAGGTGTTTCACATGATTTCAGGGTAAATACACCTGTCTCTGGGAGGTCCCACAGTTGGTTAGTACATTTCCTAACAAAAACTACATCATGAAGACAAAGGAACATCAAAGCAAATCCGGAATAAGGTTCTTCAAAAGCACCAATCAGGGGTAGGATATAAGAACATTTCCAAGGCATTGAATATCTCCCGGAGCACAGTAAAGTCCACTATTAAGAAATGGAGAGAATATGGCACAACTGTGAATCTGTCTAGAACAGGCCGTCCTCAAAAACTGAGTATATGGGCGAAACGTGCAAGAATATTCTATGGTCTGATCAGACCAAAATAGATCTTTTTGGCCTCAACGCTAAGTGCTATGTTTGGCGCAAGCCTAACACTGCACATCATCCTGAGAATACCATCCCTACCGTAAAGCATGGTGGTGGCAGCATCATGCTATGGGGATGATTCTCTACGTCAGGGCCTGGAAAGTTTGTGCAAATAGAGGGCAAAATGGATGCAGCAAAGTACAGAGAAATCCTGGAGGAAACCCTGCTGAAGTCTACAAGAAACCTGGGACTTGGGAGAAGATTTATCTTCCAGCAGGACAATGACCCCAAACATACAACCAGAACTACACTGGAGTGGCTTATAAACAAGAAGGTCAATGTCCTGGAATGGCCCAGTCAAAGCCCAGACCTATGTGGAATATGTGGAAAGAGTTGAAAATTGCTGTTCACCAAAGATTCCCATCCAACTTGATAGATCTTGAGCAATTTTGAAAAGAAGAATGGGCAAAAATTGCAGTGTACAGATGTGCAAAGCTGGTAGAGACTTATCCAAATAGACTCATGGCTGTAATTGTTGCCAAAGGTGCCTCTACCAAATATTGACTCAAGGGGGTGAATACTTATGCAATCAATTATTGTCTCTTTTATATTTGTAATTAATTTAGAACAATTTGTAGATTTTTCACTTTGACATTTTAGTTTTTCACTTTGACATTATGGACTTTTTTGTGTTGATCAGTGGCAAAAACTCATAATTAAATCCATTTTTATTCCATGTTGTAACATAATAAAATGTGGAAAAGTCCAAGGGGGGTGAATACTTTTGAGAGCCACTACACATTAATGACTTAGATTCTGGTATAGTAAGCAAACATGTTAAATTTGCAGATGACACAAAAATAGGAGGAGTGGCAAACGGTGTTGCAGCAGCAAAGGTCATTCAAAATAATATAGACAAGATTCAGAAATGGGCAGACACATGGCAAATGACATTTAATAGAGAAAAGTGTAAAGAACTGCGTGCAGGCTATAAAAATGTACATTATAAATATGGGAGATTCTGAAATTGAAGAAGGAATCTAATAAAAAGACCTAGGAATTTATGTTGACTCAGAAATGTCTTCATCTAGACAATGTGGGGAAGCTATAAAAAAAGGCCAACAAGATGCTCAGATATATTGTGAAAAGTGTTGAATTTACATCAAGGGAAATACAATGCATTAAATAGAATATTGTGTTCAGTTCTGGTCACCTCGCTACAAAATGGATATTGCTGCTGTAGAAAGAGTGCAAAGAAGAATGACCAGAATTATTTTGGAATTAAAAGGCATGTCATATTCAGAAAGGCTAAAATAATTTAATCTATTCAGTCTTGAACAAAGAAGACTTGATTAAATCATTCAAAATTCTAAAAGGTATTGACAATGTCGACCCAAGGAACTTTTTCGACCTGAAAAAAAAAATAAGGACCAGGAGTCACAAATGGAGATTAGACAAAGGGGCATTCAGAACAGAAAATAGGAGGCACTTTTTTACACAGCGAATTGTGAGAGTCTGGAACCAATTCCCCAGTAATGTTATTGAGGCTGATACCATTGGATCCTTCAAGAAGCTGCTGATGAGATTCTTGGATCAATAAGCTACTAACAGCCAAACGAGCAAGATAGGCTGAATGGCCTCCTCTCATTTGTAACCTTTCTTATGTTCTTATGAGACAATATTTTAAGACATTTCAGAGGTTTAAAATAATAAAAGAACGTTTGCAGATGAAGCCTAAAGAAACCACATTATTTATGTAGAATGCATATGAACAATTTTAGGTTTATTAGTGAGATGTCAAAATAACAGTTTTTTTCCCCGATGGCCTCAATGAGCTGTCGTAGTTTTCCATATATATACTTGACAGTCCTACTGCAATGACTTTGAGCGTTGGCCTTGAGCCTGTGTTATCAAAATTGGGCGCTTGGGGTGCATCTTCCAGGAGGTGGTCTGCAGAAAGTTAAATAGTTCCTGTCTCATATTTTGACATGCCCACCTACAAGGGTGTTTAAATCACTTTTTGAAAACTGTTTAACCCAGATGCAACTCCACTTTGCAAGCATGTAACTCTTAGACATGTCTAAAGTTAGACACCTAGCAAACACTTTAAGAATTCAGCCCTATATGTTTTATTAACTGCACCTCTTGTATAAAGATTGTCCCTCTTCCTCACCCTGAGATCTCTAGAGCAAGTTATTCTCTTGGGCATGGCTGTGTTTTTTTCTTTTTCTTTCACTGCATTTATTTACTCAAGTGGAAATCTGTTGGCTTCTGCACTCAGAATACCCCTCACCATCTGTTGCTATCTTCTTTACTCACATTGCCCCATATCCCTTGCTGTTAAGAATTGGCTTCTTGTAGGAATATGATAAAAGCGACTGCTAGGTGACACAATCCCTGGGCTCTAGTTGTGAAGAACATTCATGTTCAAAATGTTTTGCATGATAATAACCTTATATTAAACATCCCAACAAACACAATAATAAGAAGAAGATACACTGATTGTTAGAGCCCTATGAAATTCTTTATAATTTTTGTTATTTCGTTTTTATAATTATTTTTCACAAATTTTGTTTTATTTTATTTTATTTTTTTACAGATACACATTAATAAAACAACTCAGATTGATATCAATAATAGTTTAGTATACATCATGTTTTAACTACATACATATTTTCTAGTAAACATTATCCACTTTTTTTTTTTTTTTACAATTACAAAATAATTTAGTTACCATAATTTCTCATTAGCAGCAGTAATGGTAACTTACAGTCGCTCACTCTTTTTTAATTAACTGCCTATTTACAGTAATTACTGCCCATGCCTTCTATAAATACAATAAGATCAAATATAAAATATATATTTACACTGCCCTACTATTGTTGGGCTGTGTGACGGAAATTTGAGTTCTGGTGATGAATCTTCCTCCCGACCTGTGAGGACGCTAAAGAACGGGAGGAGAAGTATCTGGAAGGGCTGGCCTGACAGTTAGTTTCCGGGTCAGGGAAGTGGGTCAGCCTGGAAAGAAGCGCGACTCTGTTGTAAGACCGTATTGATTTGAAAGGTAAACGAGAGGCAGCTGCAAGTAATAAGGCAGCTGCAACCGTTTACCTAGATATCATGCAGGATTACATATAGGGGCCAGGGTAACACTGATCTTTTCCTTCGTTTGGGTGAAAGCTCAGCAGAGAGAAGGACCGAGAGAGGAGCTCTCGTGCAGAAAGAGAAGAGCGTATTGTGTATTGTGTTTTGGGTTTTGTCTGTTTTGTAATTGTCCGTGTTTTGCACCACCAGACAGTTGAAGCACAAATCCGGAGCTGTCGCCGAGGGTCAGCACGATCCGGATCACTACTGCACTACCGTCACGAAATATCTGTGTTTGCACTGACCACCAGCACAATTGCACTCACCCAGGACTGGTGACCGTGTGTTTGTTTTGTTCGGGACTGTGCCCTATTATTGCTATCCCCGCGCTTTACACATTGTTGTGTATAGCCGGGGATTTATTATTTAACGGTCACCAGACCTGGATTATAAATAAAAGCAACTTTTTCACTGGAAACTGTTGTCTGCCTGTCACTCCTGCATCGCATCACCGCTACATCTGTTCCCCTCCACTAGCCACTTTGCCACAGCTGTCATAATGATTGCACTGAAGCAGTATACAAGAAGCAAAGCAGATTCATTCGTTCAAATCCATTCAAAACCAAAACAGCATATGCTCCAGTGCAAAGTTTGCACCACTTGAAATAAAACAAAGAATTAGCATACTAATACAAAATACAAGCAAACCATCACCATTTTAATTCCCAAATCACTTGCTCCAAATTATACATCTGTGCAAGTGCTAGTGCGCAGTGAGCGAGATTCTGTTTCCTTTCAGACCGTGTCTATGGTAACGGCTGAGCCTTGACAATTACAATTGCAGGTATTTATTTAAAGTATTTTTTGTATAAACTTTCCAATTGAAAAATGTCATTCTATGTTTATTTTATAATGGTTTTTCATTTTATTTTGTTTTATATTTGCATTTCGTTTTATTTAGTTTCATATGTTACATTTCATTTTATTTCGTATTTGCGAAAAACACAGGGTTCTACTGATTGTATTGCATGTCTGTTTATTTTGTTAAATAACAAGAAAGTAAACCTTATTTAGGGAGGAACAAACTACATTTTTCAATTAGAAATTGTGACTGCTTCTTGCTGCCCTATCACTTCAAGTACTGTAGTTCATGTACGAAAGTGAATTTAAGTTGTTAAAAGTTATGGTTTAATATTATTGCACATATGTTCTCTGTTCTCAAAATATAGTCTACATTTTACTAATTGGCTGTAATATTTTATTCCTGGGAATTATATGAATTCTAATTTAAAAACACAAAATGTTAGTTTATTATCATAACCCTGGTTCCCTGAAATAGAAATGTACTCATTACCTAATAGGTATTAATCTCCTAAAGACCCAGAACCTGAACAATATGTCAAAGCTGCTCGTCAGATCTGTGACACATGAGGGCATATAGGGACTGCACATACAGATCTTGTCATCATTTTTCCTTCAAGCCTGCTGCAATCATAGACACAGTGACCTATTTCAGGGAATCAGGGTTATGATAATAACCTAATGTTCCCTATCAAGTACGAAATGTAACCATTATCTAAAAAACTGTTCAGACTGCCTCCATCTCTGTTCTGTCCACATAATACACTAATGCCCGCACAGGGCAGAGCTTATGGAGCTGTCTGACTGGAAAGGAGTTGGATGGAAAGCATCCAATTCCACAGACTGTTTGATCTGGTCTGCAAAAATTAAGCAGGCTTTCGCAATCAAAAATGCTTGTGTCTCACTCACCTGCTTAGTGGATGTGATTGCAAGCAAGAAAGCTGCTTTGAGCGATAACAATTTCAGCTCATCTGAATGCAGGGGCTCAAATGGAGGCTTCATGAGTGCTCAATCACTCGTTGAACGATATCCTTTATAGGTGGCTGAAGCCACCGAACCCCTTTCAAAAATTGCCCTGCCAAGAAGTCAGCTCCTGGAGAAACTGAATCAATTTTGACATGGCAAGCTGAGAGAGCTGCCAGATAGACCTTCAGTGTAGAGGGCGATTTCCCCTCGTCAAACAGATGCTGCAAACATTGAAGTATAACTCCCATGTAGCAGGTCGTGGGTTCAAAACCCTGAGGCAGGCACCACGTCTAAAAGACACCCCACTTGTATCCATACTAGGAACGCGTGGACGCTGCTCTGGCATTTTGCAGGGTGTCAGTTACCCTATTCAATAGACCCAGATGGCTTAACCCTTTGAGTAGTACGAACGTACCTGGCACATTCTTTGCTTTCTGGTCCCCAGCGAGTACGAACGTACCGGTACATTCTGCAACTTTAAACTTGAATTGCTGAGCCTACAAAAACCCTGATCACATAATATTGTAAAATTAGGTAATTGGTCCCTCTGTCAGATATTGACTGAATTACATATAATTAATTATCCCAGTCACAAAAATGTCAATAGTGTTTGTAAACCAGCGAAAATCGCTCAGCGAGAAAGAAATAGAAAGAAATAATACTGAAATTCAAATTCCGATTTAAATTCCAATACATACAATTCTTCCACTGAATTGGATGTCAGCGAACGTGTCAGTGAAGACATAAGCGAAGAATATTTACCATCAACATCAGCTAACAGCAGTGTTCATTACATACATACAAACATATAGCTTTCAGCTGGTTTGTACTCTTTACTCGTAATAATCACGCTCATACAGAAGACAGAAAAAAATAAAAAAATCTCACTCCCGTAGGACCGGCAGTGCATTTTAGAACTCACTACTCAAAGGGTTAAATGCAGCTGCTCAGGGGCCAGACCTAGAGATGTATATTCAATGGGTTTGGGTGCCACAATGTCCCCTGCGCCTGACTGAGCAGGTCACAGTGTTTTGGCAAGCTCCATGGCTGGCAGGTCAGGAGCTGCATCAGCCACAGTCTCCTGGGCCAGTGAGGGGCTACTAGTAGCACCCTGGCCCGGTCCTATCTGAATTTCTCCAGACACAGCAGGGGTATGGCAAGCAGTGGGAAGGCATATAACAGCAGCCTCATCCACTGGTGTGCACCAGCTCTGTGAACTCTGTCACCCCTGCATAACCTGGGCTCAGATTTTAAAACAGCAATACTTTCTTTTCTCTTTATTTACAGGCTCCAGTCTCCCACACAGGTAAGAAATGTGTTTAGATGTAGACAAACCATCCATTAAACAACAGATAGTGTTGATATTTTACCAACTCCTGATTAAAGGGTGTAGCTATGGATGAGTTTGTTAGGAAGGCAGAGTCATGTGGAGACGAGAAAGGCATAAGATTGATGGCAGTACGAGGACAGGGAATATATTTTGCAGTATCTGTTCTTTGCCATTAAGGGAAATGGAGGAATTTATAGAAAAGTATATTGAGAAACATGGTCCAAAAGAAGACATTCTTTTGGGTGTGAAGTATAGAAACAAGCTAAGGGATTGGGTTCAGCTCCAGTTTGAGAATGATCCTAGGATAACAACATTGAAAAAAGGAAAAGTAGCTACTGTACTGCTGGGCTTGCAGTCACGAAGTGCAGATACAAAGTAAACTTCATGTCAACAGAATGCACGCAAGCTTAAACAACAAAATAACTAGTTACAAGACGTTGTTAAAGATCTTACGGAGGGACTAGAAAAGAATATCTTTGATGCAGCACTTAATGTTGACATCCAATTACAATTTACAATTCAGTGCAAGGCAAAAATAGTGGAGCTGCACACACGCACCGACCAGTGGTAGCAGCTGCATGACAAACAGTGCCTGCACTTTTAAATTCAGAGGAGGAATGGGATTATAATCATCCTCAGACCTGAGCTACCGCTCTGCCTACGGCCGAGTGTGGTGCTTTCACAGTATGACTGGAGCCAACTTGTTGTCAGTGCTGCCGTAGGAGACCAGCAGCACACTTTTGTGATTGACACCGGCGCTTCTGTCTCCATCCTACACACACCACAACCTTGCAGTTCTCCTTTGTCAACTAGTAGAGCTACCATGCTTTCTGTTTTTCTAAGGCTCTAATGCTAATGATTTTATTTCTAAACTGGTTTCTCTCACTCTTTGTGCAAACACACTATTTTTCTCCCATGCTCATGTGCTTACCAGACTATTTCTAGAATAGGTCCTGACTTCTTGAGCCAATATGGTATTGTAGTTGCTGTTAGAGAAAATGCTGTGGGTAACTGCAAGCAAGGGTACTACTTTTATTTCTTTGTCTGCTATTGAGAAACATGAATTTTTTGAATAATTTTCCTTTTAAACACTTAACTTTTCTAGTTTCATTTTGAGGTGCTCTGGGTGTCTTGCCAAAAGAGATATAGGAGTTTTGCCTTTGTCACCAGAATGAGAAGGGAGAGAGACTGGCTCAGTAACTATGGCTACATTGATAAGCAAGCATGCTGGACGACTAAGCTTGACTCCCTTGAATTCTAGGTGCAATGGAGCAGCCAATTTAGGGTGGTTATTGTAAGCAATGAGAAATATTGTAATTTAAAAAAAAAAAAACTTCAAGGTTAGGAGAACATGTATATGTGTCAGTGAATTCATACAGTAAGCACAGTGTGATAACAGTACAGTACATTTTTTTGCACTTTATTTCTTTACTTTTTGTTCTAGGTATTGCCAACAGAGAAACAAATGCATGCTATCTGTGATCAATAAAGGGAAAGCAGCACTCTCAGTAGAGGTTTTGTGAATTTCATAAACCTGTAAAAAGCTGAAACAAACCACTGTCTGAAAAGCTGCCTGACTCTTTCTGTTACAGAAAAAGGAATGCTACTAACGTCCATAAAGATAACAATCTTTAGTTACTAGGAGCAAAAGGCCTAAAGTACATTTACAGACCTGATGCTTTCTCTTCTCCTACAGGCAGTTGTTAAAGTGGGGCAGTATTCGCCGGTATGGTATGGTATACCGGCATTTAAGAAAAAATATATAAATGTTCTACTGCTACAAAACACCCTGGCCTGAACTTTAGTTTCGAACAAAACTACGTTGACTTTAGTGTCTCTACATAGCGTGAGTGTGTTTCACCGCAGGTCATGCCCTATTTCTAATGAAACACTTCCCCTGTAGGTTACTGTAGCTGTAAATTCTATGCATTATGAGTAGGGGCCTGGAAAATTCACTGTATTTTTTTCTCAAAAACAATATATAAAAATAACCAGAAAACACTTTTTCTATTTATATTATATTCTACTGATGTAAGTTGACTAAAATGTGCTATCATTAATAGTACATCAAGAACATCACTCAAAAACCGAGGCTGAAACATTTTAACATTTAGCCTACTGAGTTAACTCTTTAAAATGCACATTGCAATATTTGAACTGGAGTCACTATTGAAACAGTCTTTAAAAATGTAACAAACTTCTGCTGGAAATAAGTTGTTTAATATGGTCTGTGTTGGCTGCAAATAAAAGTAACAAGCAGACAAAATAGATTTTTTTTTTTTAAAAAAACAACCTTGAATGACAAATTCAGCAACATTTTCAAGTTTTGTAAACACACATCAATTAGAATGATTGTGTGATGTATAGCCTATTTTGTTGCCTCTAATCCCAAAATATTAAACATGGGAGAAATGTTAACGGCAAACCTGTTTTTATAGACACTGTACATTAGAAGTATGTAGAAATGTCATTGTACAGTATGAGGAATTCACCAATCATGAAGCCGGTATTTGTTTGACCCTGTTGCCATAGTAACCACATGCACGGCACTGACATCGAACCACTACTGTACAGCTAATGAGCAGGGCAGGTAAAGAGTAATGTAAAACACTGTAAGGAAAATAAAATGCATATTGTTCATCGTAGGCAGTCAAATACATGATTTCCGTAAAATCTGTGATCTCATGAATTTGCTGGGGCCCTACTTATGTGTGTTGGAAATCGTACCAATCAAATCCTATTATGTTGCTTGTTGAATTTTATGTTTTATTTTTGTGTAATAGTTTTATGACGTCAAAATGAAAAGAGCAATCTAGGCCAGCCAACACTGATCAATCACGGAGTGACGATTCCGACAGCTTGGAAAACACAAAAACATCAAAAGTCGGCACCAAGCCCGAATTAAATCAGCAAGCTTCTCATCAGCCAGGATCTTCAATATCTGTGCATGAGCAAAGAAACTCCCCCGCAAGTATTAATTCTGTTGATTACCCTGATTGTTGGAGTAAACAACAGTATCTGGAATACAAAGAGAATATAAATAGCTGCCTTAATGAATGACAATGATCATTTTTATATACACACACACATTTTTATTGGTTAATTTGTCAGTATATTTTTTATGTAGGACCCTATGAAATCCTTTTTATTTATTTATTTATTTATTTTTTGATGTTTTCTGAATCTTTTTTTTTTTCTGATTTAAGCTGCCGTTTTGGGCAAAAGTGAAATGTAATTCAAAATTTTACACCGCTCCATTGACTCAAAAGAAAACAATCCTCCCAAACTCTCTCTGTACCCCATAACCCTTTGCGCAGTATGACAGAAATAAAGGTGGAGTTGAGTATCTTGGACTGTGGTTAACCATGGTGTACTATAGTAAACATTTCTTAGAAACATCTTTTTATGGTATATCATTGTATTCCCATGGTCCAGTAAGCAAAGTACAGTGAAATCATGTTAAAACAATAGGAAACCATGGGAAAATTAAATTTAAACCATGGGAAAGGTGTGAAAATGCTTTGATAAATTCACCATGGTAAACTTTCATAAGGGCTGCCATGTACTGTACAAAATGTGTACACATTTCAAAAGTTTCCCTTCAAATATGTAATTTCAAGAATAACACTCTTCTGCCGAATGCATTTTTCCCTTTATTTTGTTTTTCCCTGTACAGCACTGGATTACGCGGTATTGATTCCATGCTTCTTTTTGTTTTATGACAATTTACATTTAGTACAAAGAATCTGTTAACATTACACTGCTGCACTGTTCTGAAATTTTCCAAGTTTTCTTAACAGTGTAAATGCAAATAATGGGAAAACACAACATCTGCTATGATATAAACATCTTGTCATGTCTCTCTCCAGAGATGGTGTGAGAGTGTCTCCATCTCTGTGGACAGTGTAAAACTTATTTTGCCATGATGTCCAAACCAGAATGTAAGGCTTTTGTCTGTTTCAAAGTGTAAAGTAGGCCTATGATCTAAACACTTCTGGTGTGTCTTTGTGAAAGAATGTTTTGTTTTTTTTATGAGCGAGGCCTGTTTTTTTTTAAGAAAGGATTTTAAATTCCAAATGCATTCCAAATTATTTTTCCATCATAAAGGTCACATTAGTAGCACTATATTTCCTTCTTGGTACCAGGGGATGATCACAGCCTAAGAACGGCAAGATTTTATTTAAATTTTAAGAACAATTACACACACCAGACATCTCGTCTGGATCTTAACAGAATAAACCCCTGCTAGTAAATAACCTTTACATTACAGACATTTTCTCTGCAGGGCATTGAAAAGGTTTGCTGAACTATTAGGGTCTTATGATGTGGAGGCCTGGGACAGGCTTATGATGACTACAATCGTACTCTCAGGTAATTCCAGAAGATTTAGTAAAGGTCAATGAAAGCAAGTTAAATAGTTAAACTTTCTTTAATTGCCTAGTGCCTGGCATACAAAAGAGAAAATATTGAAAATATTTACTTCCCAGAAACTAATTACTAGAATCACTTTTGAGAATATCATAATTTAATTCCCAAACACTTAAGAGGTTATGAATTATAGAGGACAGATTGTTCTGGAAAGGTTTTATTTTGTATCTGATTCACAGAACCGCTATCAGGATCAATATGATGATGGTACAATATTACTGTCTGATTTGGGGAGACAGTCATTTATCAGCATGAATGGTTAAAATAATCCTTTAACAACAAAACTGAGATGGCATGGTCTAAGACTACTGGATATTCATTTAGAACAGTCAACCAGAATGTGTCCAATGGCATGTCACCAAATCTAATTTTAAAACTGTGATCCATCTTTAACTCAGTAAGTTGTTCCTGAGCCATTATTGAAATATTCTTAGCGCTTTCCATTGCAGATGAACTGCAAGGATCACAAACCCAATTGAAATATTCAATATGAACTAAAGAGAAGTAAAAACTAAATTTCTCTTCAAGACTTTTTAAATACCAGTTGGATCTGCTGAATTTGCAAGGGGGAACATTTCTATTGTGCCTTTTGCTACATTTTCATGCCAGAGAGCTAGCTTAGATCTAAACCCATGCAGTTTATCAGTGCTGGAGAGAAGGTTCTCATTTCTTCCTTGCATTGTCCTGTTCAGATCGTTAAGGTGTCGGGTAGGATTTGAGCACAATGCTACATCAGCAATTGGGTCCACGTATGCAGAGTCCTCCGAAGTTAAGAAGGTTTGTAATTCCTCTCTCAGTTCGTACAAACATGATAAAACTTTTTCCACTGGAAAGCCAGCATACGTCCGTATGCAAAAGCAAAGTGTAATGTTCTGCTCCCAAATCCTCACACAACAAGGAGAAAAGGCAACTTTTCAAAGGGCGTGCTTTTTTGAAGTTCACAATCTTTATTGCTCCATTCAACGCTAAAGAGAGTTCTTTAGGCAATGTTTTGGTCACTGTAGGGGAATAATTGCATAGAACCATTCCTGTACCTGTTTGTTGCTACCCTGTACTACATTTATTCACTGAGTTATATGTTTTAAAATCTTTTGAGTTTATGATCTATTAAGTTTATAGAAATAAAGTAAATGTATTAAACTGCAGGTACATGTGGCTGAAAGAGCTAAACTGTGGGTGGTGTGACATAAAGGAACATGGCTCCAGCTTGTCTGTTAATTACCCCAACTGAGCTTGCTCCAGCTTATCGGTTGATCTTTATTGTGTTACCTTGTAAATACCTGTCCCCCCTGTTGTTAATTACCCCAACTGAGCTGGCTCCAGCTTATCGGTTGATCTTTATTGTGTTACCTTGTAAATACCTGTCCCCCCTGTTGTTAATTACCCCAACTGAGCTGGCTCCAGCTTATCAGTTGATCTTTATTGTGTTACCTCGTAAATACCTGTCCCCCCTGTTGAAAATTACCCCAACTGAGCTGGCTCCAGCTTATTGGTTGAAAGGGAAACGACCCTGTCTCTCTGTAAAGGTATAATAACTGTAAGCTAACTCTGTATGGCAGAACACTGCTCGGGCTTCCTAACACTGATGTGTTGAGCTATTCTCGTTTGCGCAAACTAATAAAGCTTTATATCTCAGAACACCTGGTGCAGTTGGCTCTTTAAAGTTGCGGACCTGAAAAGTTCCACGACAGTCACAAGTGCTTCCCGGTGCAGAAAACAGTGGGTCAACACCACATCTGTGTTTTGTTCTTTGACCCTGCTTACAAATCCTTTCACCTTACCCATCATTGAAGCAGCCCCGTCTGTGCAAACACTCAGGCAGTTTTTCCAGTACAGTTCTCCCTGCTCAAGACAGGCTATTGTCACCCTAAATATTTCTTCTCCAGTTATTTTACCTGGAAGCTGTTTGTTAAATAAAGTTTTTAAAAAATTATACAACCTCTGTCAATGATTCTGACGTTAACCATGAGCTGAGCATGACCACTTATATCTGTTGACTCGTCAAGCTGCAATGCAAATTTTCCACTTGATTTTATTTTTTTCTCAAACAACAGTTTCAGTGCCAGCAGACATGACATCAATGCAGCGACTTATCATATTATCTGAAAGGGGGAACTTTGCAATTTCTTTGACTGCATTCAAAACTAACATTACTCTTACAATGTCTTTGCACGCTGGTAAAATTGTCTTTCTTGTCTTCGCAACAAGCTCAGCGACCAAGTACCTTGCTTCCAGCACTTTATCAGACACCGTTACACTGTCTTCATCATTCGCACCTGTTTTTCAAATGCTTGAAATAATCTTTAACCTTGTTGGCAAGAGAAGGGTGCTTGGTTGTAAGGTGTCGTTTCAACTTACGTGGCACCATGGCATGATTTGAAAGTTCCTCCCCGCACACAAGACATAACGGAATAGGGCAAGATGGTTCACCAGTAAAAGAAATTCCATAATGCAAATTACTCTCACAGTAGTGTCGGCTCACCGATTTTACTTTCTTGTGCTCACATTCAGCTTCATCGCTGCAAGTAGATGTGGAGGCATCGGAATCTTTTATTTTCAAGCATTTATCCATTTTCACTCCAGACTATTAAAAAATTACGACTGCATCGCATGACCTACGAAAACTCTGCCCAACACACGATTCCAATTACCACGTGAACAGTCACTAGAGTGTAGCATCCATCTGTACACCGAAAGAGTACACGACAGAATACACTTTGGTTCCGTCCACAAAACAAATTTATATAAATGATAAGTTTCATTTATTAATTTATTTATTTTTCTTATTTTTTTTCTTAATTTTCCAAAATTCCACGGCACACTTGTTCATGTCTGGCGGCACACCACTGTGCCACGGCACACTGGTTGGGAAATGCTGCTGTAGATTCCACTCATAGGCAGACGATTGTATAATACACAGGAAGCGTTAAACATAAATTGAATGAAACGAAATGTAAACAACAGCAAACTTGGGATTCTTTTTTGTGCTCAAAGCCAGTGTTTCACGACAATCTGGCAGGAAATTTCTTCAGCTCTATTTGAAAATGCATCGCCTGGAGCTGCCTGTGTCTCTCTAATATCCTCTATTGTTGCCGAGGGTCCCGCTTCGCCTGGGGGGTGCTGAAGGTCCCGCATCACCTGGGGTTGTCTGTCTCTCCTCTGCTTCTCCTAGGGTTGCTGTCTGTCCTGCTTCACCTGGGGTCGCTGATTGCTCTGCTTTGCCCGGGGTCGCTGACGGCTTTGCATCGTCTCGGAACGCTGAGCAGTCACACAATTAATCAATGCCAGCGTCTCAAGACAATCTGGCAGGAGAATTCTGCAGCTCTATTTGAAAATAAAAGACAAAGACTAACTCTGAGTTGAACTTACATAAACTTTTTTTTTTTTTCTGCAACAGGGAACTATTTGTAATATTTAAAGTAAAACAAAAAACAAGTTTGTTTTGTTGATTCATGGCACTGGTAAGCATGTAACTTGCTTAGAATTTGAAAGTGTTAAAAATTGTATTTCCCCTGTAATATTTCAATGGCTGTGTAGCAGGGTGGTAGGAAAGCCCTGCTTAAATGCATTGTTTGTTTATTTTTAAAACGGGTCCCCCCCCCCCGCCCCTGTGTTATTTATGTATTATGATTTATTTATGTATACGTAGCTGTGCGTTTTGTTTTGTTATTGTTTTGAAAATGTATTTATAGTAAATGACGACGGGGCCCTATGTTTTGTTTTTGTTTTTGTAGTGTGGATGGGAAGCCCATCCATGTTAATTAAAACATTGTGGTAATATGTGGCTGTCGGCTAGTGTATTGTTAAACTAGCCTGTTCACAATTAGTAAACTCGTGCAGATTGTGGCCGAGGGGTAACAGAATAATTACTAGCTAGTTAAACCCCTCGGCCACAGTATTTAAGCCTGCAGCTTAAACAAGTAAACAAATAGAATAGTGTAACAATTGAGTTTGTAAACAAAGACGGTAGTCATGCAGGTTAAACAAATATGTACAACTGAAAATGTTTATTGTAAATGGAATGAATGTTAAATAAGTTTATTTTTGTATAAAATTATTCCTGGTGTAACCGGTTATTGAATACTTAATTATTATTTAATGCTGTGTCTTTCCTTAGGATGAAGCAGTAGTAATAGGTGGTCAGTTACTGGATTTTTTCCCCTTGAAACACACGTGTGTGTAACAATGTACAATTATTACAATACAAACAAAACAGTTTTCTGGATTGTATAGTAGTATTAATATCATATCTTATTTAAACACTGCAGATCATTTAATGTACCTTTTTCTACATACACACAAGCTTACTACTAGACTGATCGCACAGTTAATTTACATTTGCTTAACGCAACTACACATAACAATATTGAAAAAACAAAAGGAAGACGAATTGGGAAACATACATGTGCATTATTCACCAGGGGAGCAGAATTGAGCAACAACCTGGGAACATGGACCAGTGACCAGAGGTCCAGACAGAAAGGTTGGGTGTTTGGGAGCCTGGGTCGAGAGACCCAATTCACAGCCTCCGGGATGGCAGTGGCTTCTCTCTCTTTAGCTCTGAGGAATGCAGTGGCTCCTCTCTCTTTAGCTCTGGGGATGGCAGCGGATCCTCTCTTTAGTTCTGGGGCTGGTGGTAGCTCCTCTCTCTTTAGCTCTGGGGATGGCAGCAGATCCTCTCTTTAGTTCTGGGGATGGCAGTGGCTCCTCTCTCTTTAGCTCTGGGGATGGCAGTGGCTCCTCTCTCTTTAGCTCTGGGGATGGCAGCGGCTCCTCTCTTTAGTTCTGGGGATGGCAGTGGCTCCTCTCTCTTTAGCTCTGGGGATGGCAGCAGATCCTCTCTTTAGTTCTGGGGATGGCAGTGGCTCCTCTCTCTTTAGCTCTGGGGATGGCAGTGGCTCCTCTCTCTTTAGCTCTGGGGATGGCAGTGGCTCCTCTCTCTCTTTAGCTCTGGGGATGGCAGTGGCTCCTCTCTCTTTAGCTCTGGAGATGGCAGCGGATCCTCTCTCTTTAGCTCTGGGGATGGCAGTGGCTCCTCTCTCTCTTTAGCTCTGGAGATGGCAGCGGATCCTCTCTCTTTAGCTCTGGAGATGGCAGTGGCTCCTCTCTCTTTAGCTCTGGGGATGGCAGCCGCTCCTCCCTTTACAATTCTGTAGACAGAAGCGGCAACTCAGGTTCAGGCACGGGAAACTTTCCAGCGTGGGCAACTTCGGTCCTGGTGCGGGCAACTCTGGTTCCGAGGACATCTTCTGGACACAGCAATCCCGCAATCACCTAAGGAAACTTTATTGTAATATCTCATATGCCGTTTTCTATACCAAGATTTCATTATTTACTCTTTGGGTTTTATTTGTATAATTCAAATAAAATCTACAGTAGAAGTCAGCTGTAATATAATGTACGTATAATGCATTATATCTAGTCTCAAGTTGTCAATCAAAATACACTTTAAATAAATAGGTAGTAAATTAATTCTTATAATACAATAAGAATTACCAACAGGCATAAATTAATAAACAATACATTGCAAATAAAACTTTTTTTTTTTAATAGGTGAAACATGCAAAACAGGCCAAACCAGATGAATTTTTCCAGGAAAATACTTTCTGGGATAGAGATGATAAAAGGCAGAAAAATGGAGACCAAAAGTTAGTCACAATGGTGTGTGGATTTGTAACCACTAAGCATTATTGAAGATCAGGGTTTTAGGAATTTTGTGACAACAATTCAGCCAAGATACCTACTCATCGTATGCTAAATTCACTCATTTCTATGAAAAATCACAGGCTGAAATTAAATGTAATATGCAAACCTGTCAGTCACCAGCACTTACCGTTGAACACCGGACATTAGCTGCAAATGAGGCTTACATGGCAGTAACAGGTTTCTTTTTGTCTGACAGTTTTTTAGTGCAAGACTACTGCATTAATGTAAAGTTCATGCCTGAGAGTAAAACTGCTATAAACATGGCACTTGAAATTGAAGATTGTGTGCAGCACTGGATTCCTGAGATTGAGAGAAAGTCTATTCCAGTTTTTGTTGTGACAGATAATGCTGCCAATATAAAGGCTGCTGTTAGACAGCTACCCGCATACACTCATTTGAACTGCTTTGCCCACACATTGCAACTTGTGGTCAATGGTGCAGGGCAAAAGTTTCCAGGGCTTTTATCAGTGACAGCAAAAACAAGAAGTACTGGGTCTCATTTCAATCACAGCGCTCAAGAAACGCACCGGCTTGCAGAAACATATGAATGCCCCACAACACAAGTTAATGAATGAATGTGATACTAGATGGAATTCAACATATTATATGATGCAGAGACTAGTAGAACAGAAAGAACCACGTTGTGCCATTTTGGCATCTACTGATAAAGTTGCAAATCTGAAAGCACATGAGTGGAAAACAGCACATAACTATATGGAAGTACTGAAGACATTTGAAGAGATGACAACGCTGATGTCAGCATCAAGATATTCCACTCTGTCAATGGTTATTCCTCTTTTGAATGTGCTGTGTGAAAATGAAGTCCTCACAAAAGGATGAAAAACATCAAAAGGTGGACGGACTATGAACAGAATGAACAGTTTTGTATTTCATCATACCTTCATCCTAGATTTAAGCAGCTTGCTTTTGTTACTATATATTTTAATAACAAACTTTGTTAAAATGTCGAACATTCCCGATGAAGCAGTTGTCTTGATAAAAGAATAAACATTTAAATATTGTCTTTCTTATCGGTTTTGACCTTGATGGTTTCAAACTGTGACAATGATGCTGTTAGACCTTCTCGTTTACAGAGCTCAGCTAGTTCAGGTGAAAGTGGTCACGTTCCTGAAGAACAGGTGGCCTCAGCTAGTAGCAGCAGTCAGAGTGATGTTTAGGGGACATTCAAACAAATGGTAGCAAAAAGGCAACAGAGCAGTAAAGAACCTGAGACACTAATTGTCAGTGAAAAGATTATACACTCGAGAGCCACTTTTAGGACCCTCATCCTCTCCTTTTGACTGGTGGGCAGAGAAAGCACACAACTGCCAGTTCCCAAACTGGCTAAAATATATTTAACAGTACCAGAAACCTCAGTTCCAAGTGAGTGCATCTTTTTGAAAGCAGGCTTGGTTATCAATCAGCGTCAAACCAGCTTGAAGCCGAACTATGCTGAGCAGCTCATGTGTCTTAGACATAGTTTTCGTTGTTCTGAAGTAGCACACTGATGCAGTACAGCTAGTGCTTTCCTAATGGGACCAGTTATCACATATCTCTATTGTACATTATTAAAGTTTTTTAATGATTAGCAGGGAAATGAGTTTCCAATTGTTTATTTGCAATACATTTAGATTTATTTTAAACCTGTTTTGACTTTTACCTGAGTTTAAATATTCAGGTTAAACAAATATGTCAAAGTGTCAAATTGTTGCCCAGAACAGTGACATTTTTTTTTTAAATTATTAGTTTTTTTTATTTCACTTTTAAGTCAGTCATTGAAGGATGTGTTTATTGTACTTTGTTAGTGTCTGCAACTGATTTGTTCTAAGTTATGCAAATAAGTTTATTTTTTATTTTTTAATTATTAATTTTATTACAGATATTTCTATATGATAAAATCCTGCATTTGCATTTGATTATTTTCATTATAAACGTTAAGAAAAATATTACCTCTTATTTGTCTTGTTAAACCGAAAACCGAACTGACGGGAATATAGAATGATAATGTACACCACTTCATGGTGACTCAAAAAAAAAAAATAATACGCTTGGACAATTGTATCATGTATAAAGGGTTTCGCAGCCTCGCAAACAATAACAAACTTATGCACAAGCGTGAGAATCCATTGCACGGCTGTGAGACTCTCAAAATTGTGAAAAACCGTTAGTTTCACTGGTAAACCTTGAGACTTGACATCTATGAAGTGTGCTAGTGATGTCTTTCTCATACTAATCATGTAGATTAACCCTTTGCAGCCCATTTATTCAGAGCTTGTCAGGCCGTCAGGTCCAATTTATTTTCACATGCGCTGTTTATTTTACAAATGCTATTTAATATATATATATATATATATATATATATATATATATATATATATATATATATATATATATATTCAGAGTAAAACAGGTTTAAAAGGCACTACATGGCAAAAGGACATCAGTAGTGCGTCTCCAGCCAAGCCCCACCCCTTGTTCGCTGTATTTTTCACATACGTGCATATAGACTTGCATACTGATAAATCCACCAAACTCCTCAATAATGTGATCCAAGTCATTATTTTATTACTATAACATCTTAAAAAGCTCTGCAAATGTCTGTGATATTCTTTGAGCACTGGATTGTTTGTGTCCGTGTTATCTCTGTGGTGCCGGGGCTATCCGTATTACTCAGATACACGACTTTTTTTGGTTTCATTCGGCTCCTATCGGTCGCACTCGGCCATTGAAAGGTTTGCTCAGCTTTTTCCGGAGAAAAAACAATTAGAGACCCGTGCTTTACGTCTTTTTGATGATGTTGGACAGGGTCCGACATTGGACTGGAAAGGGAACATTGTAATGTCGGACCTGGTCCAACATAGGACCGCAAAGGGTTACCATACTACAGTGAAATGTAAACTAAACTGATGTGAGAGGTGTGTGTGTGTGAGAGAGATGTGTGTGTGTTGGTGAGTGAGTGAGTGAGAGGTGTGTGTGAGTGAGAGAGTGAGAGAGGGGTGTGTATGTGAGTGAGAGAGGTGTATGTGTGAGTGAGAGAGAGAATTGTTTGTGTGTGTGTGTGTGAGAGAGAGAGAGAGCGAGAGACTTTTGACTTTTAAAAGTCCTTTATTCTATGTAATAATTACAATATTACACATAAAATTAAGCCTTAAAAAAACAAAAGTACAAATTTATATATTTATATTTGTGCTGAGTGTGGGTTCGATAAAAACTAACTCAGCATCTAAAAATAAATAAATAAAATAGAAAACATAATATACTGCATTCTTGTTAAAACAGTTAAAAGTTTTAGTTAAAAAATTGTTTTACAGCAGCACAGTGAGCTCTCCCTCCTCATCTACAGATCTACGTCTCCCACACACCACCTCCTCTGAAAGCCCCAGAGATCATTAACCAGGCTAAAATAGGTGAAATCCACCTTTAATCTGCTGACCGCCAGCACCCTGAACAGCCTGACTACATCAGCTATCCCTGCTCCAGACAGCCTAATTTTCCTACTTTTTAAAATGGCCAGTTTAGCCTGGCCTGTAATAAAATTAATTAAAACACACTTTTCCTTTTCTTTAAAACTATAAGGGGTTCCAAAAATAAAAAGCTGTTTGCTAAAAGCGACTCCCAGCCCCTGCAGCAGCTCCGAGAGGAGTTGAAACAGCGGCTGCAGTCTCTCACACTCACTGTATGTGTGAACCACTGTCTCCTCCTGCCCACAGAAACTGCACACAGAGCTGATATTCGGGTCTACTCTGTGCAGGAATCTCCCCGTTGCTAAAATGCAGTGGAGAAGCCTCCACTGCAAGTCCCCAGTTCTCTTGTCAAGTGGTGGCTTATACCGAACTCTCCACATCGGGGATGTTTCCTCTTTCACAGAGAGACTGTCCCTCCACTTGGAGTCCACCATTCCTTTTAGTTCCTTATAAAAAATATTTTTAACACTAAAAAAATAAAGCTCTTTGCTTTCTAGGCAGTGGAAGACTCTGTTAATAACTTTGTCAGTTTTTAACAGCTTGCCGTACTCCTGCTGTTCTTGCTCTTCTTCCTCACCTACTTGGGGAGACACAAGCAGCACTGGGAAGTCAGAGTTCTGATCCTCCTCTTGTCTTTTTGCCATCTCCTCCATCAGGACCTCTCTGAGCCCTGGAGAGAGACAGCCCCTAACACTATCCAATAGTTTTTCAACCTGCCTCTCACTTCGCCATCCCAGCCTGCCACCCAGTTCAGCAGCACTGAGCCAGCGAGAATTCCCAGGTAACAGTAAATGGGCCAGTCTCATCAACCCTTCCCTTGCAAACCTGGCACACAATGCCTCTGACCTGAGACACGGTGCTGGGAACAGATAGTTGAAGAAAAGAGGTTCATCAGTTTCTACCCTGTCAAATCCTCCTCTTCTCTTTTTACTTTAAGAGTCTTCCACATTTTAAAAATATTAAGATAAAAAACAGGCAGACCAGAACTGTTCAGGATGTCATGGTCAGTTAAAAACAAATGTTTTCCTAACCCTAGGCCTCCCACTTTTTTTGATGAAAAAAATGGCCACTTTCCTCCAGTGAGCCTCCTGCTGGCGTACAGGAGCCTCTGAACTTTCATCAGCCTGAAAGCCGCTACCCTGCTGGCAATGCTGACCAGCCCTTGCCCCCCCTCATCTCGAGGGAGGTACAACACGGCTGGCTTCAGCCAGTGCCTCCCACCCCTGAAGAACTCTACAAACATCTTTTGAATTTCATCAATCAGGCCTTGGGGAGGGTCCAGGCACATAAGCCTATGCCAAAGCATAGAGGCAGCCAGGTTATTAATTATAATAATTCCTCCCCCTAAAGGACAACCGAGCGAGCAGCCCCCTCCAACACTGAAGCCGCCCTCTCACCTTGTCCACAAGACTTTCCCAGTTCATATCCATGTATGTTTTAGTTCCCAGAAAGACACCTAATATTTTTAGTCCTGTTTTCTCCCACCTCAATGTCTGTGGCAGAACAGGAGGGCCCACTTCCTTCCAGCTACCTGACAAGAATGTGCCACACTTTGCCCAGTTTATTTTTGCTGATGAAGCCCCTTGGAATGTCTTTAGGCTCTGCTGTAATAGCTGGACATCTTGGTTGCTGCAAATAAACACATTAATGTCATCAGCATAAGCAGACACCTTTACTGCCTAAGTCGGAGCAGAACAAGGCACCACCCATCGAGACAGCCTGCTCCTCAGCAGAGCCAGCAGGGGCTCAATGGAGAGGTAGTACAGCATGCCAGACAGGGAGCAGCCCTGTCTGATGCCCCTGCACACCAGGAAAGGCTGACTCAGACCCCCATTAATTTTTAAAATACTAAAAACATTACTGTACAAAATTTTAACATAGTTAATGAACCTGGGGCCAAACCCAAAGGCCTCCAGTGTTGTAAACAGGTAGTGGTGGTCAACCTGATCGAAAGCTTTCTCCTGGTCTAAGGAGACCAGTCCCACATTAACATCACCCATCTGAGTACAAGTAAAAAAATCTCTAATTAAAAATATATTGTCAAATATTGACCATCCTGGCACACAGTAAGTCTGGTCCGGGTGTATTAAACTGTTCAATACTTCTCTCAGTCTTATCGCCAGACATTTTGAAAATATTTTTAAATCGGCACATAAAATTGAGACTGGTCTCCAGTTTTTTAGTTGGCACAGGTCTCCTTGCTTAGGCAGCATAATCAGAACAGCTCTGCGGCAGCTAAGCGGCAGCTCTCCATCTCTCAAACTCTCCTGCAGCACCATCAGCAGATCTGGTCCCAGTTCCTTCCAAAAGTATTGGAAAAATTCTGCTTGTAGACCATCAATCCCTGGGGCCTTCCTGCTGGCCATCTGCTTAACTGCCGTGGTCAGTTCCTGGAGAGTGATATTGCCTTCCAGACTCCCCTTCTCCTCCTCGCTCAGGGTGGGCAAGCCCTGCAGCATTGAGTCCCTGTCATTTTGACTGCATGGCTCCCTGGAAAACAGTCCAGTATAAAACTGCACCACCGCCTCTTTGATTTGCTCCTGTTCCAGCAGCTCTCTCCCACAGGGCAGCCGGACACAATGCATCTGCTTGCTGCTTGCTTTCTTCTTCTCCAGGCTGAAGAAGAAGCTGGTGGGGGCATCCATGTCTCTTAGCTCGATAAATCTTGATCGCACCTGTGCCCCCCGCACCTTCTCCTCCAGCAGGCTGCCCAAGGCTTGTCTCTGCTCCCGCAAGGTCTCCTGTGCCACTGTGCTCTGTTCAGATTGGCTTTCAATTTTAAGAATCTCTCTCTCCAGCTCTCTCACAGCTGCATTCAGTGACTTGGTTGCGCCAGAGGTATACTTTTGACAAAAAACTTTGATTTGTACCTTACCAATATCCCACCACTGCCTCAGATCTCTGTACTGACCTTTTTGTGTTCTTCAAATTTTCCAGAAATCTCTAAACTGTTGCACAAATGTGAAATCTTGTAATAGTTTAGTATTAAAATGCCAAAATGGTGCTGTATGTGTTTCCTTAGGTAGTGTAACGGTACTCTGCACACAGTGATGGTCTGACAGGCTGGTTGGTATTATACTGGCTTTTGTAAATGTATTAAGTTGATGTTTAAATGTATAGATCCTGTCTAATCGTGCTCTAACTATGTACTGTGAAATGTGATGTGACCATGTGTACTGGCGAGTTGTGGGATGCAAACACCTCCAAATGTCAACCAAGCCACTGAACTTTAAAATTGCAGCTAATTCCATCTCAGAAGGGGGATGCGGTTCTATACTGTTTCTGTCTATATAAAAATTCACTGTGCAATTAAAATCACCCCCCCACTAATAAAAAATCTTCATCATTAACTGTTAAGATAGTCTGTTTTAAAATGTTTAAAAACACCATCCTATCTCTCCCTATATTAGCAGCATAAACATTTATGAAGTTATAAGTAGCCTCCCTCACCTTAGCTCTTACTGTTAAAAGCCTTCCTTTAATAATCTCTTTTACTTCTAAAATATCTGCTCCTAACCCCGATCTAAAAAGCACAGCCACCCCAGCGCTGTTATTAGAGGCATGGCTCATCACACACTGCCCTCCCCATTTCACCTCCCATTCAGCAGCATTCCCTTCATCTTTATGTGTTTCTTGTAAAAAAAACAATCCCCGCCCTCTTCTGTTCTAAAAACTCAAAGATTTGTGCTCTTTTAAAACCCTGTCTGCAGCCGTTTACATTAAGAGAGATAAAATTGAACATCTTCATAATAGTAAAATTATTTAAAACTATTACAAGAAATCCGACAACAAAAAGTATAAAATTGCAAAAAAACTGGGCCATTTTAAACCTTCTTAGTTGTTGTATTAATCATTTTCCTGACTACTTGTACATATTTTTTAAGTCTGTACCGCTTTGGCTGGTCGATTTCTCTTAAAGTGGCTTTTCTAAAAGCCACATTAGCAGAGTACAGAAACAGTTTAAGATTGGGAAAGAATTGCTTTATATCAACATTACGTTTTCCTTTGGTCGTGTTTAAAAAACTATTTATCTGTTCTAGAGAGTATAGTTTTTCCTTTGGGGTTTGACTATCAGGGATCTCAGAAAGCACCAAGGAGTCAGAGACATCACCTCTATCTTCCTCATCCGTCTCATTCTCTTCCTCACTTTCACATTTATTTTGACGTTTTTACATTTTTTCTGCCGCTACACCCAGCTCATCTGCAGCATTTTCTTCGAGTCTGGGGGACAGGGTATCGCAGCAGCGTCGAGCTGAGACTCGGCGCTGTGCTCCACCTCCTCCGAGAAGAGGGGGACCGCCACTCCAGGCTGAGACCCAGAGACGGAGTCTCTCCCCCCCGAGTCCAAGTTGGGAGCTTCTGCAGCAGAGGACTTCTCCCCCGTTGCACTACAGCCCCCACTCCCAGACCCCGGTTCTCCAGCAGCAATCTCAGCACCACTCGCTCCTTCAGGGTGGGCGGGTAGAGAGAGCCTGTGATCTGGAGAGATCGCCTCAGAGCTCCGCTCCAGCTCTATGTCTCTTTTTTCCCTCGTTGTTTCCATTTCTTTCTTTTTTTTTTCTTTTCCCCCTATTTACAACAGTGAACCCATTATTTCCACTTACCGGGGCTCCAGGCTCACTGTTCTCCTTTTCCTGCTTCGGCTCTTCCTCCTGTGCTCCCTGATCCCTGTCAGCCTCACCCTACTTCTCCTGCCCTGTCTCACCTTCTCTCATTGGGCAATTTTTCCTCTGATGCCCCTGGACTCCACACTTGAAGCAACACATGGTGTCAGTGCTTGCAAACACCACACAGCTGCTTCCTTCTACTGTGAAAGTCCAGGTGACATTTATTTAAAAACCGAGGTTGTTTAATAAAATATACACTTGTCTCCTAAAAGACATGATGTTACTTAATTGTGGACTTTTACACCCCAGGGGAATAGACTTTATTGGGGAGCAGATTTTCCCATACCTACTCATCTCCCTTTCCAGCAATTCGTTCCTTAAAAACGGGGGGACATTTGATAAAATCACTTTTGCAAAGGGTGTTGCAAGGGACGATACGTGCACTAAACTCCCTTGCACTACAAAACCTTCCTGCACAAGTTTATCCACATCCTGCCTATCTTTAAAAAAGATTACAAGCCCTTTATTCATCCGAGATGCAGAAACGATCCTGTCCTCCTCGATTACCTTGCATATTGCAAGCAAGCAATCTTCCACCGACACCGCGCTGTCAGGGACACAGCGACAGCCGTGCCGGCGGGTCAAATCTCTCATTCCCTGGGAATGAGAGCTCATCGCTGGGGCTCAGGTGACTAGCTGTCAGCACAAACCCCAGCACACAAAAACACACACACGCACTCACTCACTCACGCTCACACAACAAATTAATTTAAAGAACCAAACGTTATAGTTTAAACTAAAGTAAAACAAAAAAGCAAAAACGAAAAACCGAACGACACTCCTACCCTACGCTTCCTCAAACTCCTCACAGGCTCCAGCGATCCACAATCCTCTGCGAGAGAGAGAGAGAGAGAGAGAGAGAGAGAGAGAGAGAGGTGTGTGGATTTGTGTGTGAGAGAGAGAGAGAAAGAGAGACACTTTTGACTTTTAAGATCCTTTATTTAAACATTCCAAATAAAATCCATTAAAACTCAATAAAGGTAAAACACAACAAAAATTAAGATTCCTACTGCCTCAGCAGAATTAAAAAAATCCTAAAATACATCATGTTCTCCTTAAAAACAGATTTTAAACAGAATAAGAGGATCATAAAAAAAAATCAATAAAAAACACAGTGTTTTCTTTCTGTTAAAAAGAGATTAAGCCAAAATTAATAAAAATACTGTAAAACAAAATTAAAATCAAATTAAAATTAGAACAAAAACTGGTGCTTCCCCTCCTCACTCACATAACACAAGGCGTCTCCCACACACCACCTCTCCTGGAAGTCCTGCAGGTTATTATTTAATTTAAAAAATTCAAAATCCACTCTTATCCGGCTGACCACCAACACCCTGAACTTCAGTACGGCATCAGTCAGCCCGGTCCCAGAAATCCTGTTCTTTCTGGACTATAAAATGGTTAATTTTGCCTGACCCATTATAAAATTAATTAAAACACACCTGTTTCTCTTTTTAAAACTGTAGGGAACCCCAAAGATAAAAACTGTTTATTGAACTCCTCACCCAGGCCCTGCACGAGCTCCAGTAAGAGATGGAAGAGTGGTCCTAGCCTAACACACTCGCTGTACATGTGGAACACTGTCTCCTCTGCAGAGCAGAAACAGCACTCTGAGCTATTATTAGAATCAACTCTGTGAAGAAACCTGCCAATGGGCACAATACAGTGCAGGATCCTCCACTGCAGGTCCCCTAATCTCTTGTTAAGAGGCAGTTTATACATCACCCTCCATACTGGCCTGTGCCCTTCCTCTACCTCCAGACATGCCCTCCACCTTGAATCTACCAACCCCCTCAACTGGTGAAAATGTGATATCTTCACATACAACTGGTAGATTTTCTTACTCCGCGTTGTGTGAAGAGTTAAGTCTTTAACTGTGTTAAGGTTGAGTAGTGTTCCCTCATTCCCTCCATCCCCCTCTCCTTCACTTACTGCTTGACACACTAGCAACCCTGGAAAGATGAAGTCTTGTCTCTGCCCTGTGCCACTGGACGTCTCCTCCCTCAAAGCCTCCCTTAGCTCGGGGGAGAGAGAGCTTCTCAGCTCACTAACCATTTTCTCTGCCAGCCTCTCAGAGTGCCAGCCCAGCTGCCCGGCCAGCTGTGTAGCAGTCAACCAGCAGGAGAGGTCAAGGTTGATCAAATGGCTCAGCCTGGTCACTCCTGCCCTCACAAAACCGGCACAGAGCATCACTGATTGAAAGAAACGCACAGGGAAGAGCGGACTGAAGAATAGGGGTTCCTCCAACAGGACCCTGCCTGTCAGAGACCCCTCATCTCTCTCCACCCTCACTGCCCTCCGGGGATCTAAAACACTCAAGTAAAAACAAGGGAGACCTATTTTAGTTAATCCAGTACTCTCAATTAAAAACAGGTGTTTACCTATCCCCAGCCCCCCTACTCTGCTGAGAAAAAAACAAGCCAGCCTCTTCCAATGAGCCTCCTCCCCAGTGTACAGGAGCCTCTGAACCACCTGCAGTCTGAAGGCTGCTACCTTGCTGGCAATGCTGACCAGCCCCCGCCCCCCTTCATCAGTGGGGAGATACAGAACTGCTGGCCGCATCCAATGTCTCCCGCTCCAGAAGAACTCCAGCAGTATTCTCTGGATCTCTTGCACCATACCATGGGGGAGGGTCCAGACACACCAGCCTGTGCCACAGCATGGAGGCCACCAGATTATTAATCACCAGGACCCTTCCCCTAAAGGACAGCTGGGCCAGCAGTCCCCTCCATCTCTGCAGCCGCCCCCTCATCCTGTCCACCAGGCCCTCCCAATTTTTCTGCGTGTAAGTCTCCACTCCGAAAAACACAACCAACTCTTTTATACCTGTCCTGTCCAATATCAGCGCCTCAGGCAGGACAGGGGGTGTGCAATCATGCCAACTGCCTGACACGAAGGTGTCACACTTTGCCCGTTAACTTTTGCCGTAGATGCTCTCTGGAATGTGTGCAGGCTCTGTTGTAGTGCCTCGATGTCTCTGTCACATCACATCATCTGCATATGCAGACACCTTTACTGTGACAGGGGAGGGTGAGGAGGGCACTGCCCAGCCAACCAGCCTACCCCTCAGTAGGTGCAGCAGGGGTTCTATGGCCAGTGAATAAAGCATTCCAGACAGGGAGCAGCCCTGCCTAATACCCCTGCACACTGGAAAGGGTTGACTCAGCCCATTGTTGGTCTTTAAAATGCGAAAAACATTTAAGTATAAAAGCTGAATCTAAGAAATAAAAACGGGCCAAATCCGAAAACTTCCCATGGTTTTAAAAAGGTATACGTAGTCTGACCCTTCTCCTGATCTAAAGAGACCAGCCCAACATTCAAATCACATGCATTAGCCATTGATAAAAAGTCTCAAATTAAAAACAAATTATCAAAAATGGAGCATCCCGGTATACAGTAGGTTTGGTCCATGTGAATTACAGCTCCTATACATTTTTGTATCTATTGGCCAGACATTTCGAAATTATTTTAAAATGAGAACATAAAAGCGAAACAGGTCTCCAGTTTTTTAACAAACACAGGTCTCCTTTATTGGGCAGCAGTGTGATTACTGCCCTCCTGCAACTGAGGGGCAGTTCTTTATCCCGGAGGCTCTCTCCCAGCACCTGCAAAAAGTCCTCTCCAATCACAGTCCAGAATTTTTTTAAAAATTCAGCCGGCAGTCCGTCAATGCCAGGAGCTTTTCTGTTTAAAAGCTGTGTAACAGCAGTGGTCAGCTCCTGATATGTTAGCGGTTTATCTAATTGATATATATATATATTAATATAATTGTTCTTCGCTAAGGGTGGGTAAATACTGAAGCAGCAGCTCCATATCCTGTTGGTCACATGGCTCTTCACTATATAATTCAATATAAAATGTTACTGCTTCCCCGCTAATCTCCTCCCGGCTGTACAGCTCCCTGCCGCAATTTATCCGGATGCAATGCATCTGCCGGCTGTCTGCTCTCCTCCTTTCCAAGCCAAAAAAGAAACTGGAGGGGGTGTCCATGTCTTTCAGTTCCATGAAGCGAGAGCGCACCAGCGTCCCCTTCATTCTCTCCTTCAGCAGGCTGCCCAGCATGTGTTTCTGCTCCCTCAGGTTTGCAGGGTCTGCTCCTGGTGGTCTGTGTCCAGGCTGCTCTCTAACTGGAGAATTTTAAGCTCCAGTTGTCTCATCGCTGCGTTCAGTGACCCAGTTGAATTGAGTGTGTATTGCTGGCAAAATATTTTAATCTGTGTTTTGCCAATGTCCCACCACTGCCTCATATTTTAGAGTGTCTTTTTTCCATATGTTCCAAAATTGCTTGAATTGCTTTACAAAAACTGTGTCCTGTAATAACTTTACATTAAAATGAGTAGGAGGTGCTGTGAGATTCAGTGGTAGGTATTACTGTAACTAACAGGCAGTGGTGGTCAGAAAGGCTATGGGAATGATGTTGGCTTTAATGAATTAATTCAAATGAGTGTGTGACTTGTAGAGGCGGTCTAACCTTGCTCTATATATTTGTTGTGAGCAACAATGAGTCCAGGTGTATTGCCTTGCATTAGGGTGCAGACACCTCCAGACATCAACCAGGCCACTGAACTGAAAAACTGCAGCTAATTCACTGGAGGATTGGGGATTGGGCTCCTCCTTGTTTCTATCCACAGTAAAATCAATAGTGCAGTTAAAATCTCCTCCCACAACCCCCACATCATCATTATCAACACTTGAAAGAGCTTGCTTTAGTTTGTTAAAAATTAAAATAACTTCCCTCCCCTTATTTGGTGAGTAAATATTAATAAAAACAAATACAGCGCCACCCAACCTTGCTCTCACTTTTAATAACCTCCCCTTTTCAATCTCTTCAATATCTAAAATTGTTGCTCCTAGGCTGGGCTTAAATAAAATTGCCAATCCTGCACTCGTGCTTGAACCGTGGCTCAGTACACATGGCCCCCTCTACTCTGCCACCCACGCCACCTCATTCTCCCTGTCTGAGTGCGTCTCCTGCAGCAGCGCTACCCCCGCCCGCTTCTGCTCTAAAAACACACAGCTGCACTCTTTTAAAAGACCGTCTTCAGTCATTCACGTTAAAAGAAATAAAAACACACTTTTCCATATAAATTCTTAAAAGAAGTATCCATTAAAAAAATATATATGTTATTTGGCAACATTAGCGATCTTTTTCTTAATTATTTGAACATAAACTTTTTTGCTGGTCAAATTCCTCTAATGTTGCCTTTCGTGTGACGATGTGTGCTGAGTGGAGGAACAATCTCAGATCTGGGAAGAAGTTTTCAATTCAACCCCCCTTTTTCCTTTTGTATTCTCCATGAATTGTTTAAATTCATCCAAGGTATAAACTTTTTTCCCCCTGTTAACGGGTTGGTTATCGGGGATGTCAGAGATAAGCGAGGGTCAGAGAGCTCCCCCTCCATTTCCTCTGCTCCGTCCTCACTGTCTGCTCCACCATCCATGACTGTCCGTTCCTCCGCGACTCTCTCCACCTCCACCGCCCCGATCTCCTCTTCTCCTCCCAGCACAGCCACAGCCATCACGGCTGCTTCTGCCTCTGTCTCTGCTTGCTGGGGTTCAGAGAGTGAAGAGCACTGCACAGAGCCGGGTTTGGAGCCCGTCACCGTGCCTCTCCCTCCATATCAGGAGGGACAGACACCCTTGCCTGAGACTACAGGCTCCCCTCCAGCACAGACTCGGGGCTCTGCTACGTTCCCCATTCGCTGTTAGGCAGATCTGCAGGTTCCTTATTTTTCACTTTTTTTGTTTTATTTTAGCTACCATGACAAATGACTCGTCATTTTCAGTAACTTCATTTTGAGAAGTCTGTTCAGCCTCGGCTGTGGTGTCGGCAGCTCCCTGGACTCTGCAGACTCTGGCTGCTGCTGCGATGGGGGAGCCGACTCAACCTCCCGCTCACCCCCAACCCCCAGCCTCCTCCCTGTCATCAGTACCCTGCTCCTGCCTTTCCTCGTTTCTATTTTTTCTCGGGGAGGCTCTCCTTTGGTGTGCCTGTTCCCCACAATTAAAGCACCGCATTGTATCTCCAAGCGACATCAATTACCTGCCCCGGGTAATTCAGCAGTAAAAATGCCTGTCTCCGAAAAGACAGGCTGTGCTTAACATTAGCATTTTTACACCCTAAGGGAATGTTTTTAATTGGTTACACCAGCTTGTCATACCGGGCAAGTTCATTTTCCAAGATCTCATTTTTTAAAAACGGTGGCACGTTAGACATAATAACTTTGGTAACAGAAGTTACTAAGAGGGACACTTGAATAAAATCTCCTTTCACTGAAAATCCTTCCTCCACCACTTGATTGACCAGCGATACCTCTTTTAAAAAAATGACAAATCTTTTATTCATATGGGAAGCCAACACTATGTTTTCATAGCCGACTACCTTTCCTACTGCCAGCAGGCACTCCTCCACTGACACGCCGGTATCCGACAAGCAACTAACCCTGTGTCGGCGGTTGAGAGCCCCCAGCCCTCCAGAGTGAGATCCCATAACGGGATCTACACACACACAACACTACTCAGTAAGCAGTAAAATGCAAACCAAAACAAACAAAACAAAGATATATAAACAAACTAAACGATTAACAAATAATTATAGAATATTGCAAAAAATGGTAGCAAAAAAAACCCTCCTACCACGCCAGCGTTCAAACGCTACCGCCTCCCTGCAAGCTCTTCCCACAATCCCACAATCCTCTGCAAGAGAGAGAGAGAGAGTGCAAGCACACGTGTGTTCTAACTTTGAAAACATCGCTCAGAGGAAGTAGGCCTACTTTAACATTGGGGGCATGAAAAGCTGTAAATTACAGTGAAATTTGGTTCTAAAATAAATGCTTTAAAAATTTGTGATACAGATTATTTTGTGTTTCTTTCCCTTACAATAAAACACAGTATGCTTTTAACATAATGCACTGCTTTTTAAATGGAAAATTGTTTATTTAGGGCCAAATTTGAGCACAATCAAAAATTGCGATTAATCGCGACTACCTATAGAAAATCATGCGATTAATCGTGATTGATTATTTTAATTGTTTGACAGCCCTAGAAGAGACTAAATGTATGTGTACTATATAGTATTTAAATATGTATCATGCACTTAAGACATTAATATTTGTGATTTTTGTAAATTACCCAAAAAATACCTGGGTATTCTATCATTTTTCATGACAGGTATCCGATTCTGGATTTTCTACCCGTGCTGACCTCAAATTACTTCACCCCGGATTAATGTATATTTTTAATAATCAGACATCTAATACAACCTTACGTCCATTTTACATGGTAATATTACACATTAAATTGAATTTCCAATAGTAATAATGTGCGTTTACAGTGTTTTGTTTATTATTATTATTATTATTATTATTATTATTATTATTATTATTATTATTATTATACTTACCATACCTCCTCATACATTGTACTTTACAAAGCTTTTACATATTACACTGTTCTGTGTTATATATCTATTTTTTATTATAATTATAAATGATGGGCCCGATCTTCGAAAGGTTTCGCACCGTGCAGAGGGGTATGCGTGCCGCAAATGGCCGAAATTGTGCCAAGTTGCCATATTCGAAACGTTCTTTTGCGCGTCACAATCCATTTTGTTCTGCGCAGTAATAAAATGTATGCACCTGGTATATTCGAAGGTATGCGCCAAGCACAAATCCAGGTTTGTGACACGCAGAATAAGGATTGTGAAAGGACTGCATTAACTCAGCGCACAATACCATTCCAGCACTGACTACAAACAGGCAACAATGGGAAACATGGTTAGCATGCAACGTGTCCGTCGACATGTGGATGTGAATGATGCAAGGCACACCAAGCAACAGCAACCCCGACATAGGCGAAGATATGCTGAAAGGGTGCCGGTCTGAGCAATTGGTAGTGTCTGTCTCTATCTGTATCCTGGCTACTGGGACCTTCCAGAAGGTAGCAGGTGATACAGTGTTGCTGCGACATGCTGAGGAACATATTAAATTCCCCAGTACCAGAGCAAACAGGGAGGAGATAATGCAGGGTTTTTATGAGGTTGCGTACCTGCCGTGTGTGGTAGGTGCAATTGACTGCACTCAATATTGCTATCTGGGCACCTGTTCCAGGTGTCCTGTTTTATCAGGATTCCAGTTGTATTCTTAATAGTGGGAAATTTGAATAGCTGTTCCATGCTATGTAAACACAGTATTCCGACTATGCAATATCTTGTCCTGAACTTTACAGGTAGCCAGTTCAGCTGGGCAAGACAAGGGGTAATGTGATCTTATTTTTTACATCTGGTAAGGATCCTAGTAGCAGCGTTTTAAACCAGCTGCAATTGGTTTATGGATTGTGACGGAAGACCACCATAGAGAGATTTGTAGTAGTCGAGTTGAGAGGGGATGAATGCACGACAGAGTATCTCTGCATCCGGGAGGGAAAGGTAGGGATGGACCTTTGAGATGTTTCGGAGGTGGAAGAAGGAGAATTTGACTATAGAGGAGATTTGGGCATCAAAGGAGAGGCTACTGTCAAGAAGCACACCAAGGCTTCGTAAAGTGGGGGAAGGCAGCAGCAGACAGTTTCCAAGGTTCAAGGCAACAATATTGAGATTCGTGTTTTGAGTTTTCAATCCTACTAGAAGTAGTTCAGATTTGTTAGTGTTGAACTGAAGAAAGTTGTCAGATATCCAGTCCTCAATATCTTGAATGCGAGCTTGACCAATAAATTCTGCAGAACAAAAAACAGTGATCTAAGATGTTGAATATTTTACTAAAGAAATGTGAAATATAAAATGTAATTACGTACTGTTTTTGTCGCCCCCTTCAATTTGTCGCCCTAGGCAGCCACCTCTTCTGTCTATATGGTTTCGCCAGCCCTGTTACCATTGAATTGGCTGCACTTTGTCGGTCCTGCCACCAGGTGGCAAAAGAGAAGACAAAACAACAGGGAGTGCTGTGGACTTAAAGACCAAGCTTTAAAGACAATCGTGCACGTGGTTTGGAGTAATGCCCTGACGTCAATTGATTGTTCATGCTTGTTCTAACGTGAGGAGTTATAGTCAAAATCAATATAGCGATATGTATAAAAAATGTTCTCCAAAAAAATTCACCTGCAGTAGTTCTCCTGGCCTGAGTATGTGGAGGCGCTGTATCCCACATGTCACGGATAGCTTGGTGGTGACATCAGACCAGGAAGATACTGCGGGTGGAAGTGCTGGTGTGCGTATTTAATAAACAAATTAAATTCTAGAACAAAACAAAACACTTCAAAACAAAAGGCACGATGGCCAAAGCAAACAGACAAAACACAAAATACAGCGAACACTAAGCAAACAAGTGTCATGCTGGTTTAATGCCAGCATGAATAGCAATTGTTAATATTTCTCTTTAGCTCTCTTTCCCTTCTATTCTGCCTCTGAACAACCCAACCTTTATGAGCGGGTGATCAGCTCTTTTATGTGCCCGGGTTCAGTTGCTTGTTTATGATTCAATTGAGCCCAGGCACATTCTGTACGTGCACTGGTTTGGCAGGGAAGGCATTTAACCCTTCCCTGCCGACCTTAAACACCTGCAGACAACAAATATTAATTTTAACCCTTCCATGCATGAATTATGTTAACCTTAAACAAGATTCTTTTCAAATGGTTTTTATTAGTCTTCAGGGCCTATAAAAACATAAAAAAAAAAAAAAAAAAAACCTTTTTTTTTTTTTTTTTTTTAGTACAACATTTAAGAAGTTATACATATGTCCACTTGAGTAGACAACATGCGTCTGTAACATAACAAATTGCCCTATTATCTTGGAACAACATATTATGAATGAAAGTCTTTTTCTTTTATTTGGGGAAAAAAAAAAGTAATACAAAATGCAAAATTAAATGGCTGGTACCATTCCAACTGGTATGTATTGGAATGTTTTCTCATATTTTATTTTTTTATTTTTTTTTGCCAGAAGCAAAAATGTCCTCAAAGTTGAAAATATTTTTTTTTATGCCCAAATATATACGTATTCACCCAGAAACAAAAATGTCCTCAATGTTTGTAACAAAAATGTCTTCCTTGATGAAACAATAATATATTTTGTTTTACTTCAGAGTGTTATACACATCAAGTTACCATTCTTCCCTCTTTAGTGAAATGAATTTGTCTGATTTTAGCACTCGGTGTGGAAGTTGGCAAAGCACCCGGGACACAATGGCTCGAGGCACTGCATGCAGATGTACTTAGTTTTCCGTGTACAAGCTGCATCATGGCACCTGTTAGCATTTTTTGCATCAGATAGCTTTGGCCAGTGATTCCCCACACTGAACCTGATTTCAGGGGGTGTCCTTGACACTGCCCTGCGCTTCAAAGGAGGGGTTGTCTCACTTGGCCTTTCTCTTCGACGTTGCTCCAGAGAGCCGGCATTGATCAGCGCTTGAGCTATGAATGCTTTGAAGTACAACAGATCCTTGTCATAGAATCTTGACATTCAATACAGTAGCCATGCATTTACACAAGTCACATCAAGAAAGTGAAAGAATACTCGAATGTAACATCTCCTGTTTTTGCGTCTGTGTGGGTACATCGATACACACTGATCCATGAGATCCACTCCCCCCATGTTTTTGTTATATAGCTTGACAGCAAATGGTCTAGGGATGTGAACCATTTCCTTTTCTTTCTTGCTACACCTCTGGGTAGAATCCTGTGGCTGTTTGCCTGCACAAGATGATGCAACATGTATCACTGAACTGTCTAGCCACCGTGTAATGGTGATGTTCTCATCATTGGTCACAAATGATGACGCACCTCTTCCTTCTTCCTTCAGCTATTTCTCACACTTCAACTTTGATTGCGCTCCCATTAGCCTGTTAGCTCTGCATGTACCTGTTGCATAGATGCTCTAGTCGTGTAACCTCTGGAGGAGAGTGATGGTATAAAAAAGGTTATCAAAAAAGACCTTGTGATTTTTGTTTTGTATATCATCACACAGGGGAAGAACCACATCAGCACACATGCCCAGTGTACTAACTTCACCCCTGCCTCCACTTGCTCCCTGATACACCTCAAATCTATACATGTACCTGGATGTCCCTGCTCTCACCCACACCTTCAAACCCCAGGGCTTGGGGAATGTACTGATTGATGGACAGGTGGCCCATGAAGGGAATCGTTTGCTCATCAACAGACTGGAACTCTTCAGGATCAACTGCTTTACTAAAGGATGCCTCCAGTTTTTCTAACACAGGCTGAATTCTGAAGAGTTTGTCTTTGTTTCCTGGCTCTTGCGAATAAATATGTTTATAGGCATTGTATTTGCAATCATGTCAAGGCGAAAGCCTTCATTCGATGACCATTGTGGATCTTGGATATCTGACATAGGACATTATCAAATTTATCCCAAGGAAACTTTGAAATTCTTGGCTTGTTAAGGACAGATATTTCTTCCCTTTCTGCAGTGCATACAAGTTTGTGTTGCGGACGATTTCTTCAACCAGGGTGTGGCAGGCTGGTGAGTGGAAAGAGGCCCAGAGACAGACTGCAGTTCAAAAAAATCCTAATTTTATTATAAAAACCACAAAAATAAAGTGCACAAGGGCAAAACAAAGATATTTAGACACAAATAAAGCAAAAACAAAACTTACAAAAATAAATAAGGTTTCCAGGCTGGGCAATGCCTTTTCAAACTAACAAACAACCACGAACACCAACCTGCTTCCTCAACTCCCTCCTCTCTAATGAGAAGCAGAGGCCTCCTTTTATGTCAGGTGACTGGGCGCTGATTGATCATTAATTAAACTAATCATCTAATCAACCCCAGCCACCTGAACACAATGAACCCAGGCAGGTAGGGGAATTTAACCCCATCCCTGCCAGTTTCTAAAGGGCAGAGCTGTGCTCTGCCACACAGGGTATCAGAAAACAAGTGCATAAAGAAGCTCTGTTCCCTCAACAGTCACGTTGTGCTCTCCTAAAATGTAGCCAACACTCCTTCAAAATCATTAACTTTGCTTTTCCATCTTCCAGCCTATTTGTGGACAAAACTGCAATATATAGCACTTATATTACAAAAAATATTTAGCACAGGCCTATAGAACAACATAGGCCTAATGTGCAATATTAATCTTAATATTGCATGACGTCCACTTAAGTGGACATATGGTTTAACATAAACTGTGAAAAAAATAAAGTGAGTATTTGAACAAAATATATACCATATTATTCCATAAACATTACTTTCTTTGAATATATATATATATATATATATATATATATATATATATATATATATATATATATATTTTTTACCTGCTCTGCTCTTTTTGTGTAAAAGGATTTTACAGAAATCCTTGAGATGCTCGCTGCTGCTGAACTTTCCTCTGCAGTTGTACTTGGCCTTAATGTTTTTGGTAGTACCTATCAAATGCCACTAGATGGCAGGAGTTTTAATTTTTTTATTTTAAAAGGGTTAAATAATAACAACACAAACACGAAATAAACAAAATACAGCCGTGGGGTATAGCTCACCACAAACATTAAACTTAGTTTAGCAAACTTGTTAGTTCTGGTTTTAAAATACACTTTGATAAATCACAAAAAAATGTGGCTCGACAAAACGATTGTCAAATGAAAGTCATGTTGGAAAGTAAATGTTTCCAATTATAGAATGTCTTTAAATGGCACATTTGTATAATTGTATGTCGAGATCAGACAATAGCTTTCAGGTTTATGAAGAACTGAGGAGGATGGAAGCCAATAGAGACAGAGAAGAGGCGAGACTAAGGGATCAGGGCACAAGCAGGAAAAGAGAAAAGAAAAAAGGGGAGATCTGAAAAGTTTCCTATACTGCATGCATACAGTTTAGTTTAGTGAAAACTAAATGTTTGTAGCCCTAAAGGCTGCCTGAGCTCACACAGAAATAGCACATTTACTCATATTTGCAATTTTATATCTGTATGTGTGTGTGTGTGATCGGGCCCCAGGTTCCTGTTAATTTATTCTGTCCTTTTACAAGTTTTAATTCTGATCAGCCCTTTTTTTGCCCTGAACATCAAATTCCCAATCATATAACAGTCTTTTGACTAAAAATAAGCACTGGTAGCTTTGAAATAATCGTTTATTTTGAGTGCTTTACAAATGTTTAGAGAAAATGTCCATGTAAGGGTTTCCATCAGTATTTTAGCACAGAAAATAAATACTATTACAGCTATTGCTTTCTTTAACAAAAACAAAACTGGAACGATGTCGAATCTTTTACTGAACCCAATAGTTAGGAAAAGATAAAAAGCACCTACACAAATTTGTCAAGAAAAGTACTATTGTATTAAACATATTTGTAAAATACATGCATATGTTTTCCATATTTCCTGAAACAATTTAGACGAGGAAACCTGCAGCTTTTTTTTTTGCCATCTGATTCAGTATAAGACAAAAATAATTCTGGAAACAATACATTTCATACTACTTTAATAGGGGGGCTGGGTCAATGCTAGTTCTGTTTCACCAGCAAAACTCATATTTCATACAATAGTTTAAATAACATTTCTTTTCTTACTGTACATTGCTGACATTTGTCAGCCTTGTGAAATGCATTCTTGACAAGAAACCCATTACTTATTTCTTGGCCTTAAATTATGAACATGTATTTATGACTAATGTAGGTTGCATAAATACACATATCCCATATTTTTTCCTGTGCATGCTCCAGCCGCAGAGCACCCACTGACTCAACCTCTATGGCTCATTTATATACATTTTTATCCGGGCTGTAGCATGCTGCATTTATCCATTTCTTCAGCAAAAACATTGCTTAACTTAGACCTGATAAAGTTATGATGGAGGCTTTGTCTAGTTAGGCACATGAGACCAACCACTTGTGCCCTTGATCCTATTTCTACTAAACTATTAAAAGATGTATTTAGTGTTGCTAATACAAGCATTTTAGCAATTATAAATGAAACACTGTCATCTGGCACAGTTCCACACTTAAAGTTGCAGTCGTTCAACCCCTGCTTAAAAAAAATATTTGGATCCTACAGTTATTAACAACTATAGACCAATTAACAATTTTCCATTTTAGCCAAGATCTTAAGAGAAAGTTGTTGTCAATCAATTACTCATTTTTTTGCTTGTAATGCTTCATTTGAGAAATTTCAGTCTGGATTTCAATCTGCACACAGCACTGAGACGGCTCTTGTCAGGGTAGTAAATAATCTTTTGATAATCTCTGACTCCGGCTTTCCTTCAATTTTAATTCTTCTTGATCTTAGTGCTGCCTTTGACACCGTGGACCATTCCATTCTTTATTAAATCGGCTTGGGAGTTTTTATGGGGTTTGGCAGGCGGTGTCCATTCTTGGTTTAGGTCTTATCTTTCTGATAGGTTTCAGTACGTTTCTGTCAGGTAGATGATTTGAGTCTGATTTGTCAGAGGTTGTCTGTGGTGTTCTTCAGGGTTCTATTTTAGGTCCCCTGTTGTTTTCATTATATATGTTGCCATTGGGTGATATTATCCGTAGGCATGGAGTGAATATCCATTGTTACTCAGATGATACTCAGCTGCACTTGTCTTTGAATCCAGACAATCCCTCTACTGGGGCACTATTAGCTGCTTGCTTTGCTGATAAAAAGTGTTGGATGTCACAGAATTTTCTGTTGTTGAATTCTGATAAAACTGAGGGCATGCTTGCGGGTTCACAGTACTATTAAAAAATGTTGATTTATATAAAATAGATCTTAGCAGCCTTCCCTCAGAACTAAAAGTTGAAGCAAGAAATCTGGGGGTCATTTTTGATCCTGTTATATCCTTTGAGCCCCTGTGACAGGATATGGTGGGTGGTGGCTGGTCAGGCCAGCAGCAGGAAATAAAACACAGGCAGCACTGCAGGGTAAATGACTTGGCGTACACCTTTTATTTTCACCAACATACAAATAAATAAAATATTCAAACAAAAACCACTGCTCACAGAGCGAAAAACAGAAGTTCAAACACCATAAAAATCACAAATAACAAAACAACCCTTACGGTCCAGCTGGGCAGTAGCCTTCACGGATCCCTTTAGTTTCGTTTTTGTTTACTTTTTTTTTTTGTTTTCTCCTCGCTCTCTCTCGTTCACTCCTCCGAACTTCCACCCTGAGTGCAGAGAGTTGCAGGTCTATATACCATGGCCGAGGGGTTTAACTAGCTAGTAATTATTCTATTACCCTTCGGCCACAATCTGCACGAGTTTATTAATTATTCCTGGTAGAGGACGAGCTACCATCTCACCTCTGCCAGAACACGTTTAAAATAAAAACAAAACAATAACAAAGGCTTTTGTAGTCATAAATCCAATACAAAAATATACAAAATAAAACACAGGAGACACAGGGGCGGAGGGGGAAACCCCGTTCTAAAAATAAACAAACAAATAATGTACAGGGATCCTCGCCCTGTCACAGTCCCATATTAGGAAAATATTACTAAAGCATTTTTTTTTTATCATTTGAGAAATGTAGCTAAACTTAAATCTATTATTTCTGTATCTGATGCTGAGTGGCTAATGCCTGCCTTTGTTTCATTGAGAATCGACTATTGTAATGCATTTTTTTTTCTGGGATTCCAAAGTATTTGGTATCTTGCTTGCAGCTTATTCAAAATGCTGCTGCAAGAATTCTAACTAAAACCAGAAAAGGTGAACATATTACTCCTGTCTTGGCCTCCTTGCACTTGCTTCCTGTGCAGTTTCAAATTGATTTTAAGATATAAAGCCTTTAATAGTTTAGCACCCAGTTATTTGTAAGAGCTATTGATCCCATATATTCCTAAGTGAAATCTTAGCTCTCAGGATGCAGGGCTCTTGGCTATTCCAAGGGTAAATACTAATAGTATGGGAGGAAGGGCCTTTTCTTATAAGGCTCCTACATTATGGAATTCTCTGCCTTTTTTTGTCAGAGAAGCTAAGAGTTTTGTTGTTTTTAAGTCAAGATTGAAGACCTAATATACACAAGCCTTTTTATTATATCTTTTTATTATCTTTCTATTATGGATATACATTAGTACTGTTTTATTTAATTTATTTTTTAATATACATGATTGGAATTGTAGTCACTTAATTAAAATAGTCTTTTTATTATAGTCTTTCTTATGCTATTATCAATTTGTAATATTTTATTATGCTGTGTATATTATATTTGATGGGTTTTTGTATGTTTTCTATAAAGCATCTTGGGGTGTATGACATGAGGTGCTATATAACTGAAAATAAATAAATTAATTAATAAATAAACTTTTTGATGTACTGTAGGCTTCGGCACATGTGAGCTGTTCCTGCAATTGTACAGTACTGTATAAAATGTATTTAACTCAATGTAAGCTTTGTGCTTCTGGTATTCTCAAGCTTCAGCGTGGGACACCAGCTGGTGAAACTCTGACCAACCAGTTTCTAATCAGATAGCACCCTCTAGCATGCAGAAGATACAGGACAGGTTAACTAAACTGCATTGACTTCAGTTTTATTGCGTTGAGTATCTCGCCATATTTTGCCATTTTTACAGCTGATTTTGGCTACCGCTGTATGACAGATAATATCAGTTTGCACGATTTTGATGTTAAAAATAAATACAGGGAAAAAAATGATGAGATAATGTAAATAATCTATATAATAGAGGGGAAATAATTACTTATATTTGCACTATATGTTTTTTTAAATGGTCTGGTCTATAGTTTTTGTATACTGGTCTATGAGTTAGTTCCCATGATCAGTAAAACTCGGCCCACTCGATCAGGTCAACTAATTAACAGGATCTTCTGATGAGTACACTGCAATTGGGACTAATTCTCTTCAGTTCCTGGTGATTTCCTAGACTGAAGTTAATCTGCTTGAAGTGGACTAAACCACTGGCATGCTGCAATTGACCGATATAGAAGAATTTGAGGAAGTTTTTTTTTAAATCTCTTGTCTTTCACTCTGCTTCAGGATACCACAATCAAGTCTGTTCAGTTCTGACACTACTTACTGTGCTTTTGCTGTTCAAGATTGCAATCAGGACTATGTCAAGGAAGATGGGCAGTGTCTGATTAATGTATTGGTATTTTCAGCATGTTCAAATACATCTTCCTGCTGACCTGATAAATATGGAAACATGTCCAGCATGTGATTGGATTTTAATGACTCAAAGGTCAGGTGTGAATCTTTTTCCAAGGTCAGGAAGCGACAAACATTGCCTTGGGAATAAATAAAGAACTGTAAAGAACATTATGCTGGGTTACCAAACCTCATGGGACATAAAGGTTAAGGGTGGCTTTACAAAAACTTATTTGGAAACTATAGAAGGAGCCTGACGAATAGTGAAAGTGCAGAAAAATAGCAAAGTTCCTCTTTCAAACAGGATACACCAGCCTAACTCAAAAGCACATGGGGGTAATAATGCATTTTACAGTGTGAGGCATATTTCTTAATTATGTTTTAGTCTTGTGTAAAAATGGTCCACCACAGATATACAGATTTCAATGTTCTTAAATAACTAACTTAAAACGAAGAAATATGGTTTAATTTAATAATATAACTATGATTCTTAAAATGCTCTTATTATACCCTGTTTCTTTTATTGGACTAAGAAATAAAAAGTTTCAACGTAAAAAAGTTTCAATTATATTCATAATTTATCTAATATATATATATTATATATATATATATATATATATATATATATATATATAACATCATCTCTAAAGCTAATATAATGATCATATTCTTTTAGCATTATGCTTCATACGGGTGAGATATAAGTTCAAGATTATGCTTACCCTCTTTTTAGCAAAGTATGTCTTGAAATTTAAAACAGAAGTCAACTTATAAAGAATACAACATCAGCAGTCAGCTTTGCAGCAAGATTTTCCAAGAGACGGACCAGTGGAGTCTGTGTTACCAAACTCAACTGATAAATAAACTGCAGTTTTGCTCTGATATAAGACTTTCTCTCTGATCCATGTGTCAGAAAGCTAAATTAAACCTAAAACATCTGGCTTTTTAGACAGCATTTATCTCTAAAATTAATATACATTCTTATACCAGGCTACTCCTTAAAATGTGTAATATGCAGTACTAGGCTTTTCCCTATTTTTCTAAACCCCGGATATATAAAGTAATCTCTAAAATGAATAACATATTACTTTGGCACCATGGAGTTCTATAATTCCCCTTAGATAAGAATAAATAGCCAAACTGTCTTTGAGCATCTGTTTATGTCAGTAAATTTAGCCTTGCTTCCTAAACATTATAAAAATATTTAACTTTTTTCTGGTACCAAGAAGTTCCTAGTACATTTTCAAATAAAAATTACAAGCGAGGGGCCCCTCTTTTGGTTAAGCTGCTTCTGCTGATAAGAAACTTGTCTACGAGCACATTCCAAGGTGCTCCATCGAGGTTATTAAATTAGATTTTAATTTTGCTGAATCTTCTCATTTTAGGCTAACACAAATATGGGCATTCTTGCCCTCCGTACCCAAGCCATTTACAGAGTTCACAACAGTCTGGTAGGACATTTGATAGGTCTATTACCTACAATACTCACACCAGGGTGATATGTAGACAGGTGCTTTGGGCTGCTGTTGCTTCTCTTACTGCAGCAGCAACTCTGTTTCCGGCAACTCTAGCTCCGCAGTTTCTCTGTCGCTGGAAGCAGTTCAGAGTGCTGGTCAACAGATTTCCCAGGCTTTCAAAGTTGCCATCAGACTATAAGGGTGCTTTTGCCTAATCTTGGCTTGCTTCTGGTTGGGCAGGCAAAAAATAGTCCAACAGCATCCCAATATCAACAGGGAACGCAGAAAACCCGTAGTGACACCAGTCACTCTCCATTTTCTTATTTTTTTCTGCAGTTCCGCTCTGTCACAATATGTATAAACAAATGAATTAAGCTCGAACACTGTCTGTATACAGGTTTTGGCCAAATGAGTCCTCCTCTACCCTAACAGGAAGTCACTGGAAGTGGAGAAAAAGTGGACATGTTATAAAATTTGTTTCTGGCACTGATTTCTACTCATACAATAACCAGGTAGTGCTTTAACAGTTATTTAACAAGGATTTTGAATTATTTATTGTTGTTGTTTGCTGAGCTGTGCTGTGTTCTGGTACAGGTGTCTTTGGATGGCAGGTGGTTCGCTGTGCTGTGCTGTGCTCTGGTGCGGGGTCTGAGGATGGCAGGTGGTTTGCTGTGCTGTGCTCTGGTGCAGGGTCTGTGGATGGCAGGTGGTTCGCTGTGCTGTGCTGTGCTGTGCTCTGGTGTGGGGGTCTGTGGATGGCAGGTGGTTCACTGTGCTATGCTGTGCTCTGGTGCGGATGTCTGTGGATGGCAGGTGGTTCGCTGTGCTGTGCTGTGCTGTGGTGCAGGTGTCTGGATGGCAGGTGGTTCTCTGTGCTGTGCTCTGGTGCGGGGTCTGTGGATGGCAGGTGGTTCACTGTGCTGTACTGTGCTCTGGTGTGTGGGTCTGTGGATGGCAGGTGGTTCACTCTGCTGTGCTCTGGTGCGGGGTCCAGGTGAAAACTATGATACCTTATTGATTTAACCTGTTAAATCCACTTTAATCAGTGTAGAAGAAGGGGAGAAAGGTTAAAGAAGGATTTTTAAGCCTTGACACAATTGAGACATGGATTGTGTATGTATGCCATTCAGAGGGTCCACCACCCAAAGAACATCCAGTTAATGGCAGGCCAGTGATCAAAAACAACTCATTGATGAAAGAGGCCAAAGGAGGCTGACACGAATTGTGCAGAGCAACAGACGGGCTACAGTTAGTCAACTGACAGTAGTACAACATTGGTGCCGAAAGACCCATAAAAGAATGCACAACTCGGCGTAGCTTGACACGAATGGGGTATGGAAGCCGACAACCTAACAGAGTTCCACTTCTTTCAGCAAAACACAAACAACTGTGGTTGTAGTGGGCTAAGGAACGAAAACACTGGACACTTGGAAAAACATTGCCTGGTCTGATGAATCCCAGTTCCTGCTGTTTCACACTGGTGGGAGGACTAGGGTGTGGAGAAAACCACATGAGTACATGCATCCATCATGCTGCATATCAACATTGCAGGCTGGTGGTGGTGGTGGTGTGATGGTGTGGGGTGTGTTTTCATGGCACACATTGGGCCCCTTGATAAAAGTGGGGCAACGTTTGAATGCCACAGGATATCTGAACATCATTGCCAATCAGGTTCATCCCTTCATGACAGCAATGTATCCATCTGCTAATGGATTTTTTCAGCAGGATAATGCCCCATGCCATAAGGCTAGGATTGTCCAGGAATGGTTCCATGAACATAACAGTGAATTCAGCTTACTGCAGTGGCCTACCCAGTCACCAGATTTCAATCCAATTGAGCATCTGTGTGATGAGATTGAACAAGCTATTTGGAGTAGAGATCCACTACCAGCCAACTTGACACAACTGTGGGAAGCACTGGAGTCAACATGGGACAGCATCCCTGTGTACACCTTGTAGTCCATGCTCCGATGAATTGAGGCTGTTCTGAGGAAAAAAAGGGGTGCAACTCAATATTAGGAAGGTGTTCCTAATGTTTTGTACACTCAGTATATATATATATATATATATATATATATATATATATATATATATATATATATATATATATATATATATATATATATATTATTAATTTCTCTTTTGAAAATGGGTTTGGAATTTAATGCAGACATTTTACTACTATGTATAACAAGGGACTACTACATTTCTATAAACTCAGTATTTGTATACATTTTTGTGTTTTTAACTTTATCTCTTAAAAAGAAAAAAAAAAACAGTATAAGTCAATATGGCAGTTTTGCAGCTCCACCTGGAAAACAAGGTGTAATGTTTTGGTGCTATTTGTGATACATCATATAATCCATTTGTCTGATGGTGAAACAGCAGTAAGCAATAACAATGTTAACAGGCAATGCAACGGTGTGTATTGCTCTGTTTATAATCCACAGGTGGGTCCCAAAAATAATGCACAGTCCCGTTCTTATTCACTCATACGCAACACAGACACAAACAAAAACACAAGTCCACAGTGCATGCTCTAGTGCTCATAGTGAAAATACAGTTCTGGTGATACAAAGTGCAGTGGTGTTGATTCGAGTTTAGTGCTGGTCTTTGGCGACAGCTCCGGATCGTGTTAGCCATCTAAATAACAACAAACAATATTATTAACGACAAACAAAACAAACACTCATGATATCACAGCACAGTTCTTCTTTTAGTTAACAAGCTTTAACCATTCACAAAGGAACAGATCACATCACTACGTCCCTTTAAATATCGTCGACCATGACCCCTTGGTTAACGAGTGCAACCGCTCCTCAATCCACGGATTCCACATCGTTTCCCTTCCGGGTTGATAATTTAGTTTACCATAGCTCCACCCCCTTTCTAGATAGCCGAATTCCACCTAACCCTGGGAATGAACTGGCTGGCTATCCAATCCAGGGTACTCAGGGGTCAGGAGGGAGATCAAAACCCAAGAATCATTCTATCTCTGTCACACAGACACTGTCGTCTTGCAAGGTGATATACTATTGTTTTACTTTTCAACAAAAAGTACAGTAAAACTGGGGCTTCTTTTGTGTGTAAAAATATAGCAGGCTTTATTATATACATACATAAAATGGCTTCTCTATACCCCAGCTGACACAAACGACAATATCCCACACAGATCCCTAAACAAACGAATAACCAACAGAAACACCTTTTATTACTCCTGTGTTGTATAAAATGAGGCAAAAAGAGTTCACTTAATTAACTTTCTTTATTAATCATCTGGAGCAGTAAAAAATACACAATAAAAACACTCACAATACAATACAAATGTATTTTTATATAGCGCTCTTCACGCCAAGGCCCCCCAGAGCACTGTACAAAGTTAAAAACAAAACAAAATAGCTAATGTATATAATACACTCCAGTTATAACCAATTATTTAAAAGCACATTAAAAAAAAGTACTGACGCAGAGCTCTCGTCTTGTTAACATAACATCTCAATGCCTGAACTGAATGAAGAAAAAGGAGGGGGATGGAAAGCCTCTAGCTCCACTGACTGATTTAAGTGGAAAGCCGTACACCTTAGGGAGGAATGCAGGGTTCATTTGTGACAATACCCTGTTTCCGTCATCCCAGACATGAATACAGGAGTTGTGCACAGAGAGAGCCTGCAGCTCACTGACCCGCTTGGCAGAGGTGAAGGCTAACAAAAAGCTGTATTCATAGAGAGGTGTTTCAACTCTATGGAATATATAGGCTTAGAATGTACAAGGCCTTAGTGAGAGGACGTCCCTTCTAGGTGGATGTAACCGGCGAGTGCCCTTCAGAAAACGGTTCACCAGAAAATTGACGCCTGGGGACACCGAGTCAACAGGAACATGACATGCAGATATGGCTGTCAGGTATACTTTCAGCGTAGAAGGGGATTTTCCGTCTTCCAGCAGTTCTTGCAGGAATTGCAGAATAGCTGCTATAGGGTAAGATATAGGGTTATGACTCCGGGACACCAGACTTGAAAATATCTCCATTTGTAGACGTACAAGGACCTTGCGCAGGAGGCCCTACCATTATTCAATGTACCTTCGACCGCGTCTGAGAATCCTAAAGTTTACAGACATTCCTGTTCAGGGGCCAGACCCATAATTGAAGTCTGCCCGGTTCTAGGTGCCAGAGAGTGCCTCTTGCCTGACTGAGGAGATCCAGGTGTAGTGGGATCTCCCAGGGCTGGCCTTGCAGTAGTTGGCAGATGGTTGAAAACCAGATTCTCCTGGGCCACTGGGGGGCCACCAGGAAAACTGTTGTCTTCTCTTTCCAGACCTTCTCTAGGAAGGCTGGGAGCAATGGTATTGGTGGGAATGTGTACAAGAGCATCATGGGCCACACGTGGGCTACGGCATCGATGCCTAGTCGACTCCCAAAGTGGGGGAGGGAAAACCATAGGGGCCAGTGAGTCGTTTCCGTCGTGGAGAACAGAACCGAGACACGGATCATAAAAGCACCGAGGGTGCTGAGGCATCAACGCAGTGTATTGAGGGTACTGGGGACAAGTGCCTAGCCTTAACCGTGTGCAGTCACAAACCCGGGGTAGTGTGTAGCAGATGCCGGGGTGGATACCCAGGCTCGAGTAGCTGCGGTTAGGCAATGGGAGATAGCTTGGCCTTGACCGCATGCAGTCACACAACCAGGGTAGCGCATAGCATACGCCGGAGTGGAGCACAGGCTCAAAGAGCTGCAGTAGGTGAGCTGAACTGCTAAGAGACAGTTAAGAAAAAAGAGGGTACACCCTTTTTTTTTTTTTATATATATATATATATATATATATATATATATATATATATATATATATATATATATATATATATATATAGTGCTGTGAAAAAGTGATTTTCTGCATTTTTGCACATTTTTCACATTAAATTTGGTCAGATCTTTTTGTGGGTTGTAGTAGTATATAAAGGGAGTCTGAGAGAAAAAAATGACACTGAAGTTTGGTGCTTCTTTCATTTGTTTGGTGTGCAAGGTAATCAAACTTGCAATCTTCAGGTGTGAAAAAGTTATTGCCCCTAGTCAACTCAACCCAATTAAAGGGATAATTAGGGTCATTTGTTTGAATACTTTGATTAACAATCAGGCTTGATTTGGGCATACCCTGCCCAATATAAATCTGACTAACTTTGGCCCTTACCATCAGAGTGAAGTTGTCAGCACACAGGTTCTAGCAGCACATCATGCCACGGTTAAAAGAAATTCCTGAAGACCTCCAGAAATAAGTTGTTGATGCCTATAAGTCTGGAAAGGGTTACAAAGCCATTTCTATGGTTCTGGGGCTCCACCAAACCACAGTCAGAGCCATATTGTCCAAATGGAGAAAGTTTGGGACAGTAATGAATCTTCCCAGTAGTGGCCGTCCTACCAAAATCTCTCCGAGCAAGGTGTAAAATCATCCAGGAAGTCACAAAGAACCCTAGAACAACATCCAGGGATCTGTAGGCCTCTCTCACCTCGGCGAAGGTCAGTGTTCATGACTCGGAGACCACTACTCACTAAGAAGAACATGAATGCTCGTCTCAAGTTTGCTAAAAAGCACCTGGAGGATCCTCAAGAGCTCTGGAACAATGTTCTATGGACAGATGAGTCAAAAGTGGAACTTTTTGGTCAACATGGGCCCTGTTATGTCTGATGAAAACCAAACACTGTATTCCACAGTAAGAACCTTATACCAATGGTCAAGCATGGTAGTGGTAGTGTCATTATTTGGGGATGCTTTGCTGCATCAGGACCGAGACGACTTGCCATCACTGAAGGAACCATGAATTCTGCTTTGTATCAGAGAATTCTACAGGAGGATGTCAGGCCATCTGTCCGTGAGCTGAAGCTGTAGCGCAGCTTGGTCATGCAGCAAGACAATGATCTGAAATAAACAAGCAAGTCTACATCAGAATGGTTGAAGAACACGAAATTTAAAGTTTTGGAATAGGGTAGTCAAAGTCCAGATCTAAACCCCATTGAGATGTTGTGGCAAGACCTGAAACGAGCAGTTTATGCTCGAAAACCCACAAACGTCACCGAGTTAAAGCAGTTTTGCATAAAGGAGTGGGCCAAAATTCCTTCACGGCACTGTAAGAGACTGATCAATAACTACAGGAAGCATTTGGTTGCAGTTATTGCTGTTAAAGGTGGCGTAACCACTTAGTGAGTCTAAGGGGGAGATTTCTTTTTCACACAGGGGCATTGGGTATTGCATAACTTTCTTTAATAAATAAATGAAATAAGCATCAATTTTGTGTTATTTGTTCACTCAGGGTCCCTTTGATCTAATGTTAGATTTTGGTTGAAGATCTGATAATATTCTGTGTCAGAAATATGCAAAAATGCAGAAAATCAGACAGGGGCCAAATACTTTTTCACAGCACTGTGTGGGTATATATATCCACAGCCAGGAAACTACACACTGCCTCTGCCTCTGCCACCTCCAACGGCAGGAGCAGAGCAGCAGGAGCTGCCTTTGCCTCCGCCGCCTCCACCACCTGGAGCAGAGCAGCAGAAGCTGCCGCTACCTCTGCCACCTCCATCGCCAGGAGCAGAGCAGCAGGAGCTGCCTCTGCCTCCGCCATCTCCACCAGCAGAAGGTGAATGCCTACTGGGTCCCCGTCTACCTGCAGAGGATGAATTCCATCTGGTTCCGCCTCCACTGCCATGGGAGGACTGCTTGCAGCTCCCACCTCCACCTGAAGAGGGTGAGTACCTGCTGGATCCGTCTCTACTGCCAACGGATGCCTGACTCGCTCCGCCCAAGGATGCCTGCCTCGATCCTCCCAAGGATCACCTGGGGTTGCCTGCTGCTCCGCATGGCAAATTGCGGTGCGACTAGCCCATCTTAGTACATCTACCTCTCAATGTGAAAGTTAATTGCCATTGATTGGTACTCAAATGTAAAGGTGAGCGAAGGACAGCTTTTCTTGTTTTGAAATCAATACATTAATAAATTGGTGTGTTTTTATTTATTTAATACCTTCTGACACATACTTTTAAAGCACACCCTTAGATGAAAGAACTTAGTTTACAAAGTTAAGGCTATAAATATAATATGTTATCAGAAAGCAGCAGGAGGCTAAGTAGACAAGATACAAACTAAGTACTTGAAAGCTATGAACTGGAGCTAGAGAACTGTTCATAGAAGTGATGGCTGATTTTAATCTGTCAAATTCAAGTTGTACAGCTTTAGCAGTATTTCTGATGAATGTGTACATCCTACCTAATGAATGTGCTTTGATGGAGAAAAGAAAGGTAATTATCATGATTGCTTTTCGTAAGCTTAGAGTTGTATAAGATGCTTGCAGAAAAATATATTTTTTATATTTTCAGTTTTTGCATTACATTTTTTTTTTTTACATTTTCAATTTAGTGTCTAATCCAGATTCTATCTCTTTTAATTCATACCATATAAGATTCTAACATAATTACCTATGTACACAATAACATACTTTTCCAAGTCATTTTATAAATGTCAAAAATTCTGATACAGAATTAATTGTATTCTGATTTGGAATCTATTTGCCTGTCTAAACTGAAATGCAGTACTAAAAATGTTTTTGTAAAATTGACATAATTGACACAAAATCATAATAGTCACTCCAGCCAAGTCAGAATTAAGGATGAAATAAAATTACTGTGGCATTAACAGGACCAAACTTTATGGGAAATCTAGAATATTGTCACAGCTAACCTATACCATGTTTCCATGAACCACATAACCTGGGTACATGCTCGAGTTGCCACCCCCACCTCGTTTACATGTTTTAAAAGAACCATACTCGAGTTGGCTCCCAGTTTGGACAGGAGCCCAAATTCTCTGGTCCGTTTTCACTACTCGGACCGGCCTGAATTCTAGTCTGAATTCGAGTTGGGAGAAAGTTACATCACTAAATCACTAAATGTCAATAAAAAATATTGTAGGGGGTGGGAACATACTGTATAACGGGATCTTTTGGCTGGTATTAAATTTGACAGATTTGCTACCTTGGGGGATTTTCACAGTTTTTGAATTGGCGTTTTTCACTTAGGACGTTTACAAAGAAAAAACAACGCAGTTTTGCATTTATATTTTTTACTCCAAAAATATTCAAATAAATGTTTACTTGTCTGCTAAAACAGTATCTCATTTACAGCAACTGGTTAAAGTACATCAAAGAGGTCGCAAGGGAGCTTGAGCGGAGACAGCTGACGAGGGACATCTTGCTACTGCAAACTAAGGTTTGTGGTGTGAGCGTGCAACCTCAAGGACCCTTGTGTCTAAGGCATAGAGGGATCTACAACATTAAGTCTGTAGAACCTGGTGAATGTATGTGGAGTAGCCCAGCTAGCCGCAGTACAAATATCAGTCAATGAGACTCCTTTAAAAAGCCACTCCTCTGGCTAGCTGCCCGCTCAGGTGGAGGTAAACCGGCATTAGTATATGCAGGCAAAACTGTGTCCACAATCCAGTGGGACAGACACTGCTTCTTGAAGGCTTGGCCCAGGGTCCTTTCACCATGATAAACAAAGAGCTGGTCAGACTGACGCAGTGATCTCGTCCTATCCACATAACCTCTCAGTGCCCGAACCGGCAGAGGGAATTTAATCTCCGATCCTCCTCCGAAGAAAAGGGAGGGAGATGGAAAGCCTCTAGTTCCACTGACTGGTTTAAGTGGAAAACCTTAACCACCATCATCCCAAATACACATACAGGCACTTTGCACTGACAGAGCCTGTAGCTTATAGAGAGATGTTTGAACTCTATGGAATCTATAGGCTCAAACAGGGCCTTAATGAGGTACTCCAATACCACATCTAGACTCCATTCAGGTACGATGGCCTTTCTAGGGGGACACAACTGCCGAGCTCCCTTTAGAAATTGGGTAGCCAAAATATGAGCGCCTGGGGATATTGAGTCAATGAGGACATAGCATGCAGATATTGCTGCTAGGTACACTTTCAACGTAGAGGGGGACCTGCCCGCCTTTAGCAAATTTCGCAGAAACTGTAAAATAATTGCTATAGGACAATAAATGGGGTCATGACCTCTGGTCATACACCAATTTTGAAAATACTTCCACTTATAGACATACAGTGACCTTGTGGAGGAGCTCCTAGCATTTTGCAGTGTACTGACGACTGCATCTGAGAGCGGACGGTCCCGTAGTCGGAAGGTACTGAGCCATGCCTAAAGTGGACGCAATGGAGTAATCCCAGCTGGAGGGCTGATGAAGCCACAACCATCAGACCCAGCAACTTCTGACACAACACCAAAAGTACTATTGTCCCCTGTTGAAACAGGGATTGGCAATTTTGAATGGCAGCCACTCTGTTATCTGACAGATAGGCTTGTATTGTAAGGGAGTCCCAGGTAAACTGTACCTTGCACCAGAATTAAATGGCTTTTGGCATCATTGAGAGTGAGACCCAACCTCGACAGATGCTCCGTCACTATTGCCGTATGGGCCACTGCTCCTTCCTGCGACTGTAGACAGCTCATCCAGTCGCCCAGATAATTCAACCCCTGATCCCCTGCAGCCACAAGAGGCTAGGATGGCATCTATGCACTTTGAAAACGTGCAGGGATATACAGAGAGGATGAATGGCAGCATGAAAAACTCGGAGGCTCTTCCTTGAAAAGTGAAGTGGTGACATTTCCTGTGCGTGGGAAGAATAGAAATGTACATAGGTGTCCTTTAAGACCACAGTACTAAAGCAGTCACCCTGCCGGACAGACTGTAGAGTGTGACAGTGTGCATAACCCGTGTGTACAGTGGCGAGCACCCGAGTGTCTAAGGTGCAAGTTCACCTGAGCCACAAACCTTCAGGGACCCTGCTGGGGCTGCTGAGATGAAGCCCATTGTGGGGTGCCTGGGGTAGTGTTGGAACTGCCTCTGAGATAACTGCTGTCATTGTGGGGAGGCCTGGCTGTTAGCTGCCATGGATGCTTGAAGGCGGTGCCTCAGGTCATCACGCGGGACAGTGGGGAGCGGAACCGTCCGAGTTACCGTGTGAGTACGGGTGGACGCCAGCGTCTCATTCTCTCCCGTACCAGAGTACCTTGATGCCTTGTATTCTTGGTGAGAGCACTGCAGCAATTCCTCTACCGCTGGTACAAAGGTAAGGTCAGGGGAGGTAGGGGCGCCGACTGCAGCAGCTGCTTCTGAAGGAAGGAGCCATCTTCCCAAGAGGCTGCGATTAAAATCGCCCTGTAACGTATACTGGAGTGGAGCTCAGGCTCAAGGAGCTGCGGTGTGTTAGACAAAGTGCACTGCTTTTTTTTTCTTCTTTTTAATGGCAAAGGCAGTAATAGAAAAAAATACAGGCTCACACACACAGAAGTTCCGCTATGGGGGAAAAACCGTCACTATGCCAGGCGGGTGAGCTGTAAAAATGTATTATTTATTTATTTATTTATTTATTTTTTTACCAAGCACGCAGAGTAGGAGGGCTAAAACAAACCAGTGGATTTACACACACACAACAGCAAAGCTGTGAGGGTAAATGGAACAGTCACCACGGGAACGTGGGTGAACAGAATTTTTAAGAGCACCGAGAAGGCGGGCCGAGACAATCCAGTGGTGTCAACTCAACAGTGGGGCACGGCAGAGGTGGAGGATCATGCATCTTTTTTTTTTTTAGCTGCAATATCAGAGGAAAAATCACAAAACTGTAAGGTTAGAAAAGCAGACTACAATCGTAAAGCGATGTAGGCTTTTGAAAAGAAAATGAATAAACGCAGTTCAGTTAGGCAGCATTTATAGCTGAGTTCACAGAAGTGGAGTTTCTGATTCCAGTGAAGTGGCAAGCCGGCTTCCAGCAATAAGCACCAAGGAGCCGAAGCACAGAGACTCTGAGGGGTTGGAGCATCAAGGGCACCATGGGCAGTAAGGGCACCAATACAAGCAGTGTCTAAGCACCAAGTAGCCGAAGCACTTAGGCACCTAGGCTCTGAGGAGTCGGGAGCATCGAGGGCACAGATGCAAGGAGCGTCTTAGCACTGCGGGCATTAAGCACCAAGGCTTAGAGGCACCGCAGGCAACAAGGTTACATAGGGCACTGATGCAGGGAGCATCTAAGTACCGCAGGCATCAAGCACCGGCGATGCAGGACATGTATAATCACCAAGGGCCAAAGCACCAAGGTTCTGAGGCGTCGGGGGCACCACCGGCACCGATGCAGGGAGCGTATAAGTACCACAGGTGTCAAGTACCGGGGCACCGAGGCTCTGGGACACCAAGGGCACAAACATCAAAAGTACTGGGCAAGGGTGTCTAGCCTGGACTGAGTGCAGTCTCCCAGCCAGTGCAGCGCATAGCTTGCAGTGGAGGGGAGCACCGTCTACAGATGGATGGCTGGTCTGGACAGTGTGCAGTCACATAACCAGGCAGCGTGAAGCCTGCAGCAGGGAGGAGCACAGCCTACAGATGGTGGGCATCAATGTAGCGGGGCCAAGAGTATTTTGTCTGGACTACATGTCATCTCACAACCTGGCAGCGCGTAGCTTTCGCAGAGAGTACTTTGGAAACAGAACTTTTTTTTTTTGTAAAGCAGTAATAAGAAAGTCACAGGTACACACACAGTGACGCAATTAAAGAAAGACGGTTATCACGCCAGGTTGGAGCTGTAATCTTTTTTTTTTTTTAAACATGGCGAGTATATGGGCTGAGAGAAACCGGCTCAACAGTGGGCTACAGCAGAGCTGGATCCTGGTGTAGGATCACAGGTCTCCCTTTCCCTTTTTTTTTCTTTAACTGCAAGCAGTATAAAAAAACACACAGATACACAACACAAAGCTGTGAGGTAGAAAAGTCACTGAAAAGGGATTTTTTTTTATTTTGGCAAAGAGCACCGAAGGCGAGCCATGACAGTCGGGTGATATCAACTCGACGGGGGTGTGGCCCGGTGGAGGAATCATGCATCTCTTTTTTAAAAACATTTTTTAGCTGCAAATAGTAGAGTAAAAAACACAAAACAGCAAGAAGCTGTAAGGTTAGTAAATCAGACTACAATGGCAAGCGATGCAGCTGTTGAAATAAATATTTAAAACGATAGCGCCATTGCGCAACGTTTAAACACAGTCTTCAGAAGCCGAGTTTCTGATTCCGGGAAAGTGGCAAGCCGATTTCCAGCAAAAATTTGCAGGCAATAAAATTGCAAGCGATAATTGCAAGGGAACTCCAGAAAAACTCAAGTGAGAGCTCTTTAAAAGACTCCATCACACAGCTGGAAAAAGGTTAGTTATACCTACCTTACCCACCTGGTTGTGAGAAGCATAAGAGAACGTGAGCTCCGTGGAGTGACTACTGATTCTGTCAGTGGGCAGGATCGAGGACGTCACTCCATGGAGGAGTGAAATGCTCAGTGAATACCTGATCTGTGGCAGGCATATCTCAAAAGTATAGTTGTTGTTCCTCCTCGAAATTGACAGAGAACTTTAAAAATATAAAACCGAAAATGTTTTAATTGGCTTAGAAATTATTTCAAACTGGTTAATAGACTAGCAAGCACTGGTAAACAGTTTTGTACAGTGCAGAACTAATTTACTTTAACATTTAGTTTTGTTTATGGACTTTGAGATACCTGCACTATGGGTGCAGTAATTGTAGAATCTACAACATATCGACAATAATAACCATTTTGTTTCAGACTTTATAACAAAGTCTTGCACAAACAATTTTGGATGTTGCTTAATTAAACCATTTGTAAAAAAACAACACAAAAATGCTTAACATAAAAAAGAACAACCGGCTACAGTAGCAGGAGCAGTTTACACTGCCTCTGAGTTCCTGACTGCATCATCAATTCCAGATTTTTTAAATCAATTGACGGAAATGTCTGATCTACTTTTAATGTTTTCAAGCAAATTGGCTTCATCACTGCCATTCTCATACCCACTTAGACATCTAACACATTATTTCCCTTGTCCAGAGCTTGTTTCACATGTTCTGCATACCAGTCTACTGAGGGCGGGATCTCTACGAGCACTGTATCTAACCGTCTGATTGGTGTAAGTATTGTTATAATACAGCCTGAGTGAATTCACGTCTTGACATTTAACTCACAAGTATTTCTGTGGAAAATTGGCAGTATTTCCTGCCCAACTCAGCTCAAGTTCTGGGAGAATTCAGGCCAATTCAAGACTACCCAAGTTGGCTGTCCATGTTAACGAGGTACTAGTTGTTTGATGCAATGAGGGAATGTAATTGGACATTTTAAAACTAATTTGGCACCTGCAGGTAGATTGTCAGACAGTTTCTAATTCTAAAAATGACAGTCCATGAGTACCTCTAATAGTCCAGTCTTTTTGTTTCAGCGAATTTACAATCTGTTTTTTTAAAAATGTGCATTGTAGTGTGATGTACTAAGGTAAACAATGTAAATTATGAGATTGCTGTCTTTGATGTGCACAGAATACAAGTGCTGTAGTGAAGAAATGTAATTGGACTTTCTAAATAGGGGAAAATAATTGGGCATCTGCAGCTCTATACGTTCAGATTTAAAATCATAAACAAATATGAAGGTACATTTGATTGACATCATTGGCCAGGTTTCCGTTAAACTTAGAAAGTTGATACTCTCTCTCCACCGTCATGGTTTGTGTGACAAGGGGGGGTAAATCACCTCCTGCTAGCAGACCATAGAATTTACATTGAAACATGTCCGGAAGTTGTACCATATGCTTTCCAGACTTCAGCAGTGAAAATCCAATTTGTGACGTCACCTTACGCAACTTTCTACCATAGTAAAGGCTGTCCAAGCAATCCTTTATTATCTAAGAGCTGCTGGAAGTAGACGTGGTAAGGTTCTTTGACCAAATAGGAAAACAAAATAAGCATACAGTACAAGGGGTTTAGAGACCATTCAGTATTTATTTTTATTTATGTGACATCATTTATTCAACATTTCAACATTTCAAATTATTGGGATAGTCCTTTATAGGTTTGATTGTTTTATAAGCAATGTTATAAAAAATACTGACGCTACTACAAATAAATATATATATATAGCCCTTTTCAATATATAGATAAATATACTGTACACTGCGTTACAAGGGGCCCCTCCTCCATGTCTCTAACAGGAGGCCTCAGATTGGAAGACAATCTGTCAATCTTAATTGGTTTAAAATGTTGTGGTGTATATATTTCTCAGGTTCCCATGAAGTGGCTATGCTATTCTTAAAAAACAGATAGTGAATACTGTAAACTGTGTTGGCTGTTTGGAGATCGCAAACATGCTTCTCACCAACAAACATGGGCAGTTGGAATAAAACATTGGCAGGGCATTTCATGAAAAATTAAAGGACATGAAATGGCACCTTCATATTTAGCAGCCTGTGTTATTTACAACGCATGGAAAAATGACGAGACTATCGCCCTGAAATTACAAGCTGAATACAGAGACCAGGTGAGCCGTTGGACACAGATTTTACAGAGTCACTGATGTTACGCTGACATTGGCTACTTGCAATCTAGCTTTCCGAAGACACCGAGAAAAGGGGTTTCCATAACATTACAGATCAAAGCGCTCAGAGGCGAGAGACCAAAAGAGTGAAAATGATTGAAGACAAAGGCTTGTCAGTTAAAGATGACAGGACAGGAGTATGATGAAGAGAACACAATGGAATTTACTCTGGTGCCGAGAAACGAATACGTGAAAACAAATTGTCTATCTTGCACTGTGCTGTTCATAATTTAAATTTAGTACTGAATGATGGTTGCATGAACATTTCTGAAATTAGGGAATTTTATGACATCGTACAGCGACTATGCTTATTTTTTAGTCAAAGCATCAAACGATGGCCGCTCCTTACTAAAGTAACATCTTCTGCAAACCTGACGCTGAAAAAACTGTGTCCCGCGCAATGCTCTCGTTGCTCTACACTTCCGCTTTGTTGATATTATACAGATGAGCGCTCAGAAGCAATTGGATTGAAAAAATGCATGGAGACCTTCAAGTTCGTGCTCATGGTTGTGATCCAGTCCAAAGTACTAGAGACTGTAAACATTGTATTGAAACTGCTTCAGCCTAAGGACATGGACCTTTTTCAAGCAGCTAAAATGTTAAATAGTGCAACTGAGACTTTTACAACCTTTAGGAAGCAGTTTGGAGAAACTAAAGCTACCACATCACTTGCAAGGTACAAAAAACATTTTGATGAACTCTGTGAAGACCAAAGATTATCTAACCCTGAGGAACATTTTAAGGTAGCTGTGTTCTACGCCAACATTGATATTATTCTTACTCAGCTGAAAACCTGTTTCTGTGGAATGAATATTATAGTGCAGCGGATTCATTGTATGTGTCCTTCTGAACTACTTAGTGCTAATGACGATGCACTATTTAAATCATCCGAGTCTCTGGCAGCTCAGTACGAAGTGGATTTATCGCCAGACTTTCCTAAACAGCCGCTGTCATTCATAACCGCAATGAAAGATGGAATACAACAGATTGTTGGTGATATGATTAAAGATCTAACTGAGCTTTTATTTTTTAAACATAAACATAAACTATATTGAATAGTGTTTTGGATGTTGCAATGGCACTGAAACTCTTTTTTACTATACAGTTACTGTGGCAAGTGCAGAAAGGTCATTTTCAAAGTTTAAATTGATCAAAAACTACCCAGGACTGCAAAGAATTAACCCTTTGTGGTCTTATGTCGGATCAGGTCCGACATTACGTTTTTCCCTTTCCAGTCCAATGTCAGACCCTGTCGGACATCATCAAAAAGGTGTAAAGCACAGGTCTCTAGTCGTTTTTCTCCGGAGTGAGACCGATAGGAGCTGAATGAAACCCTCCCAAAAAAGGGCGTATCTCATAGCCCCATGCATTACAGAGATAACACGGACATAACAAAGGAGGTAACTGCTTCTGCATCCAGGGCTCAAAGAATATCATGGACATTTGCAGAGCTTTTTGAGATGTTATAGTAATAAAATAATTACTTGGATCGCATTATTGAGGAGTTTGGTGATAAAACGAGGGATCAGGAGAGGATTTATCAGTATGCACGTCTATAAAGAGGTATGTGAAAAATACAGCGAACAAGGGCTAGGGCTTGGCTGGAGATACAGTAGTGAGTGTTTTTTTTTTGCGATTCAATGCCTTTTGAACCTGTTTTACTCTGAAAAAAAATATTTTAAACAGCGTGTGTAAAATAAACAGCGAGTGTGAAAATAAATTGGACCTGAAATGCCTGACAAGCGCTGAATGAACATAAGAACATAAGAAAGTTTACAAACGAGAGGAGGCCATTCGGCCCATCTTGCTCGTTTGGTTGTTAGTAGCTTATTGATCCCAAAATCTCATCAAGCAGCTTCTTGAAGGATCCCAGGGTGTCAGCTTCAACAACATTACTGGGGAGTTGATTCCAGACCCTCACAATTCTCTGTGTAAAAAAGTGTCTCCTAAAGTGTCTCCTGGACCTCTAAGGGTTAACCGTGCAATAGCCATAGACAGAATTACAGTTTTATAAAGGGGACAGCTTTTACCCACCTATTGTACCTTGGGATGTTTAAACGTAATTCAGTCTAGGGCTATTGCATGGTTATAAACCATCTATAATGCTTTATTAACATTCTATAACATAGTTATAAGCATAGATAATATATTTATAAAACAGTAACAAGTAGCACCTTAATATAAAGTCTTACCAAATATATTGTGTTTCTTACGGCTAATGTGATGCAAAACGAAACAATGCAATTTCAATCAACATTCATAAATGGACGGATTTTCAGTGCATTACAGTAGTGATTCAGCAAGGGGCGGGAGGATGTGGGTGGTTCTTCCTATTAGAACCTGCGCTCAGATCACCCGATCTGCTAGTGCCAGTCCTCACGGTTTCAGGACACACAAGTCTTCTGTCCTGAAGAGTTAGCTTCCGTAAAAGGAAAAAGTCTATTTTTTGTTCACAGAGTCCGATCAGTGTCTATTATTTTTTTTTCAAGTACTAAAACTTTACTTTTAATGGGTCCTTTATGGTTTTAATGGTCCTTCTTTGTTTGTTTGTTTTTGTTTGTTTTAATTGAGTCATTCCAGCCGAGTTAGGAATTTTCAATGCAGTGCGCTACTTTTATGGGGAGCGCAAATGCTGGAACAGCCAGATTTGGGTTTGGTTTTTCCGAACCGTGAACACAAGCAGTAAAATGAGCATGGATTTGAAATATTTTAGACGTAGATTTAATATTTTTTTAAAGCAATGCTGCCTAACAAAAAAGAAGTCTGTAATTTTGACAAATATGCTTTCATAATGTGTAACAGTTATTTATTTATTATTTTTGTCATATCAGAAAGCTGTTTCAGTTAATGACGGCTTTGAATGTGATGCTTGGTATGGCATCAAAGGGAGCTGTAAACACACCTGTAATAAAAGACAACACATAAAGGGGAAGCCGACTACATGCATATCTTATAATGATATATAATGTGGTTAACCCTTTAAGGACCAAGTGTTTTTTAGTCGGATGCTCCCACAGGGCCAGGGTTTTTTTTGGATATAGTTGACTCTCTTCCTATAAAAAAAAAAAAAAAAAAAAACAGTAAAAATCTATTTTGTACAGTAGCATCATGGAATTGGTGTCCTTTTTTCAGGACACTCTGCATAACATTATACCAACTCACATTATTAAAATAAGACATACTAAGATCAGCTGTTCAGAAATACAAGATTCTATGGCAGGAGATATGGCAGCTGATCGGGTTAATGTGGTTGGTACTGTGAAAAGGGAGATCATATACTGCCAGATCCGCTGGCAAGGTCAACGTCAGATTGTAAACAAAACTGAGGGGTCTTCTCACTCTTCTAGATCATTTTCCAAGATATCTCCCTCCTCTTCATATACGGTCCACACATGCACACTGAAGACTGGCATTACCTTAGAGCAACGAATAGGCTGCAAATATGTTTGTAAGTAGCCTGTACTGTTCGACATCTTAACAATGCAACTTAATGTAAAGAAAATACTGCACTTTACATAATTCTGTAATTATTGGATAATAAACTGTGGCAGTGCAGGGCCCTGTCTGTAACTATTGTGTTGTGGTGATTTGGTGGTGGTTGGCAGGGATGGGGTTAATTTCCTATCCCTGCCAAAATACATGTGAGAATGTGGCTAGAGCTAATTGAATCATTGATAATTAGGCTCCAGCCACATGCTATAAAAAAAGAGGGAAATTACTTTGTTTGGTGGAGGTGTTTTGGGGTGAGTGTTACTGTGTATGTTTGGTACGAAGTTCAGTGAAGGCTCTGCCCAGCCTGAACAGTTTTTTGTTTAATTCTTTTATTTTTGGCTCTGCGAGCAGTGTTTGTTTGACTTTTTGATTTATTTTTTGTTGATTAAACAGCGCAGCAGCACTTTCACTACAGTTTTATTGTCTCCGAGTCTCTGTCCTCCCGGCTGTCCTGCCACATGTGGTGTCAGAAGTGGGATAGTGCCCCCTAGAGACTCGGAGTGGGACTGTAGTTTAAAAAAAAAAAAAAAAATTATAGCATGTGGCTGGGGCCTAATCATCAATTATTCAATTAGCTCCAGCCACATTCTCACATGTATTTTGGCAGGGATAGAAAATTAACCCCATCCCTGCCAACCACCACCAAATCACCACAGCACAATATTTACAGACAGGGCCCTGCCCTGCCACATAAACACAGACATTTTTTATTATTACTATTGGCTAAATATATTTTTCTAAATGCAAAAATGATGCCAGGAAATGATACCATTAAGATGCATCTCGTTTTTCTGGTCTGAGGCACGTGTTAATTATAATGCCGGTAAGGGTCAATTAACGGCACAATACAGATTTATCAGATGAATAATATGGTAATGAGAAAATTGGTCTTTTAAGGGCATTTTATTCTAACATCATGATGAGTGCAGTTTTCTGATGGTAAATGGCATTTATGCATCACTTGATGAAACACATATGTTTAACACACACTGTCATGTTAAACACTGTTACTGTCACAATAAAGGAGACAGTAAGTTTTATGAATATGGACCAATGTCTAGTCTACACATACGCTAGTCAATGCAACAGTTATTATAATTGTTGTATCCCTAATAATAACAGTACATATTTATAAAAAAAGATAAATTTATTGCCGCCAAAATATATAGGCATGATTTTCATAGTTGGTTGATTTTAGTAATTAAAACATGTTGATAAGTCTTTCCTTCTAATTATTATAGCAAAGTTAACATAATATATAAAAAAAAAAAATATGAATAAATAAACAGCCTACACAAAATGCCAGATTGACAGTTCAGAATGACTAGGCTTCTAGGTTAGAAACAGGGCACAAGATGACAACCGCACACTGGTTATGACCTCAGCTATTCAATTTACTGTATACAATTACTTTTGCATAAAAAAAAAAAAAAAAAAAAAAAAAAAAAATGTTTTAATGGTGTGTAAAATGCAAACATGAAACATGTATAAAAAAGATTGAGTTTTCTCATTCCAGAATACAATGATGCACATGACGGTAAGCATACCTTATCGTAGCAGCTAGAGCAACTATTCTCTGTTAAAGTTAGCTTGGTGAAATTCTCAGTTGAGAATATTAGGTGCATCTGATGACTTTTATCACAGTGCATGTGCTAGATCAGAAATGCCTGAATGCAGAAAACGTACTGAAAGTTGTTTCAAGTGATCCTGGATAGGATAGGAAACAGCACAGCAGGTTCCAATACATCATACAGGTATTGCAATAACCTAAATGGACATGATACTAGCTCTTTAAGTATGCCCTTGTGAAGATTGAACTATTCCAGAGGTTTAATATCAACGTAAGGAAGTGGTAATGCATTTGTCGCTGGCTATTTTAGTGGCAAACTGTAACCGGGTAGCCAAGGGTTGACGTCCCCAGACCAGATAGCTGACAGAACACACAGACAGGTGCTCTTGCATCATTTTTATTAAACACAAAAATAAAATAAATATTTGAATCAAAAACAATGCTCACAGAGCATAATACAATGTTTAGCAAAAATAGATCTTGAACACAAGACTCAAAACTGACATGTAAACAAATACTGTGCTGGTCTGCCCTACCACACACATTTAATTTGTGCTGTGAGTTTGTCCATATGGACGTGCAATACAATCAGGTTGTAATAATGTTCCTAGGACTTAACCCAGTGGGGTTTTGAGCCACTGATGTGTTGACACCTGTGTTCTGATTTGTAACATTATACCTTATAATATGTTAAAATGCTTACATTTCAGCACTAAAATGAATTAAGGCATCTCACTTCAAAACATTTGTAAAGACAAAGTAAGTAGTATTATTACTACAGCTAATGTCAAAAAGTTATGATGGATGACCTTTTGACCTTATTATTTTGAATATGAATATTTATGAATATATAATGAGGGGGCGTGAATTTATGAATATATGATGAGGGGGTGAATATATGAATATATAATGAGGGGAGATGTGGATTTTATATAGGAGTATGGAATATATATATATATATATATATATATATATATATATATATATATATATATATATATATAACAAGTGCTTATAAAACATTAAATATTTATAAATGCTTATGTTAACGTATGCATGGTGTAAACATATTTTTTTTTACCAGGAATGCATGCTTAGGTGTATACATTTTTTTACATACAGAAACCAATAGTTGAAACAGGGGAAAAGTTTAAAATAGCGTATCACAAAAGCTACATATGAAATATTTATAAAAGAAACAAGACATAAAACAGAGTACAATTTCTGAAAAGCTTGCACCGTTTTCAGAAACAAAACAAATTGTAACAGAGCACATTTTATTTTACATACAGAAACCGATAGTTCAAACACAGCAATCACAAAAGATACGTATGAAATATTTATAAAGAAACAAGACAACTAGCAGAGTACAATTTCTGAAAAATGCTCCCTTACCGCTTTCAAAAAGCTCTCTAAATAAGTGTCAGGTCTTGCATGCAATCTTCCGCTGTCTCATTCTCAGTGCTACCTCTTTCTCCAAGCTTCAGCAGGCAAATACAAGTCGAATTCCCAACACAACAGTTTGTTCCGGAGGATTTTTCAAACACTGTTGCAGAGACTGTAGATAAGTCTGAACGTGAATATAATTATTATAGTTTATTTACATTATTTAAAGTTATTATTTTTATTATATTTTGTATTTTTATTTCTTTTTGTTTATTATTAACACATATATAATATTAAGGTATGTATAATTATTTAAAGTTATTATTTTTTATATTATATATATATATATATATATATATATATATATATATATATATATATATATATATATAATTTTTTTATTTTTGTTTTACATTATAACATTTATTATTAATTGTTTTTATATGTACATGTAAATTATTAGGGGGTATATAATTTATATATTGAGGTAAGTAAATATTTAATAATAAGTTATATATTTTTAATATATTTTATTACTTATTGATCAGTTATCAATATCTGTTTTATTTATTTTATTTTTTTAATTTTTAAAAAATTATTATTATTAACAAATATAGATATGTAATTACATATAATTATTAAGTTATTTATTTATTTTTTTTTTTTTTTTATTATTATTATTATTATTATTATTATTATTATTATTATTATTATTATTATTATTTCATTTTTAAAAATATAGCTGTTTCATTCTGTTTTAGATTCGGATTACTCTGAGGACCCTGAACAGCTGGAAGAGTATTTTAAGATCCCTTTCAGTGACCTGCCTTCGGCCTTCAAAGTGTCTAAAAGTATGAACAGTATTGTTTTATAGATTAATAAAATATGTTTGATCATTTATAATTAAATATTTTAAGTTAATAAAACATTCACATTCCGCCCTTTATATAATTATTATTATTTTTAGAAAGCCCTGAAGAAACCCAAAGGAATGACATGGCCAGTACATCCAAGGGTATCCATGTAAAGGCGCGACCCCCCGTAGAGAACAACAATAAACAATCAATATCTGAAAAAAGACCTCTCAGAAGTAAGTAACTATTTAAAATGAAGCATTTTTTAAAAAACAAAGAATGTTAAATATTTCATTATGCATATGTTAATGTATGTTGTTCTGACTGCGTGTTCTGGTATATTTTCATTTTAGAACGACCCACGAGAACTCCTGTTATAGTGGTCAACGATTCTTCTGAGGACAAAACATCCGTTATCGGGGATTCAAAGTCTAAAAGTCAGTGTAGAATTTCCAGAAGTTTACGCTATTCCACGAGGCAGAGTCACCCCACCAGTCTCTGAAGTACCTCTTATACCGAAAACAACGCCAGTCTCACCTTCGAAAATTAGGTATCACAGTGTGGATCTCTTGAAACATGTACATGTGACTATAGATCAGATCATTAACAGACACCCTGCTATAAGGGCCTGACTGGCCCTGAGGTGCAGCGAAATATACAAACCTTAATTACTCTGTTGAGAACTCTGTTTTTTTTTTAAATCAGTAACTTTGTAACTGTAGAGCAATAATGGCGCCCTTTCTGAAAAAAAACTTGTAAGAGGAAGCATTTGGAAATTAATACTGATGATGATTCTACTAATGATGATACTGTGACGGTTGTTCAAAAAAAAAAAAAAGGTTGATCTGGGTCAAACTGTGTCAAATTCTGTAATCACCCCAAAATGTTCAATAAATACAAAATCCCCAACACCTTGTAAGTCTCCAACCACAAATGTAAAACCATGCACTATTCACCCCCTAAATTTAAGAGATTTTGAGAATTTAGACTATCTAGACAAACTATTAAATGATTTAAATTATAATTTGTATAATTTACCACAAATCAAAGCTCTGATTGATGAACTTTCTATAGCTAGGCCCCCTATAAATGCCTTTAACCCCAGTATAAATGACATTAACTCAGGGGCTAATAATGATGCTCAATTGACTCATATCAATTTTGACTCTATGGATAAACTATTGCAAGAAATGACTAGAGAAAATCATGTTACTACAGAAAGTGTATATGATATGGAAAGCCATACAGGGGGAAGCTTAAACAGTGGGGCTTGTCAGGGTGACTCTTCTAGCACAAAAGTCCCAGGGGCTGATGTAATACATGATGATCAAGTGGCAGGTCCTTCTGGTTTGCAGATTAGACAGAGACCAATGTTTAACAATATCGAAATGAAGCACCCTCTTAACTTTCCACACTTGTATGATTTGGGTTCCTACGCAAAAGTTTTTACAGTGCTGCATGAAACGTTGGAGAATATGTTGAATGAGGTTTCTAGAACGTTAAGACCGGTCGATATTGTGCAACTTGAATTAAGAGCAGGATCCCTAGATATACCGGTGTATGTAAAAATGACTGGAGACAATTTAAGTCTAGACGATTTTCTCAGTCAGATTGAGGCTCTCCTACAAAGTCATTGTGAAATTTTGGCCGACGATTCTTTGATGTTGATTGTCCCTGAAGGAGGAGAATTAAGGAAAGGTTTGCAGACCTTAATGAAAAGTTCGCTTATTAGAAAAAAAGCCAAACATTTGATATGTTACAACAGAGACAATCAATTATGTTTTGCTTACTGCGTTCTGAGCTTGTTATTTCCAGAATTAAGGGGTTCCTATGATCTGTGTATGGATGAGGCTTTAAAACTTCAACAGCGTGGGGGATTAAGTGAACATCAGATGGTTTTGTTTGCTGACATAGATAAATTTGAACAGGCCCTAGATGTTAAAATTGTGGTGTGGTACAGATGTCCTCAAAAGGATGTGTTCCTGAATCACCAAACAGATATGCGACCAAAAAGCAAAACTGTATTTCTGTTTCTTTACGAGAGTCACTTCTACGGTATTGTTAACTTGAAAGGTTTTCTGGGTGCAGCCTGTCTGTGTAATTACTGTTACCCAGCCTACAGTAACAGATCCAGACATCGTTGTGAGGGACACTGTAATGTGTGTTTTTCACCAGCATGTATCAGCGACTCCTCTGTAAAGGTAAAATGCAACGATTGCAATCGTTATTGTCAATCACAGCTCTGTTATGATAAGCATAAGATTCTCAGAGATAAAGCAGGTTGTGAAAAACAGGTCTCTATGTGTGACATTTTAAAACTGTGTACAAGGTGCTATTCTCTCTATAAATGCAATCCTGATAAATCGCAGATTCATAAATGTCCTAAGCCCTACTGCAATATATGTAAAGCTGTGTTGTTACCTCACACTGAACACAAATGCTACATTCAAGTGCTAAAACCTTGCGAGCCCACAGACAAATATGTGTTTTATGATTTTGAATGCAGGCAGGAAGATGGCTTACACATTCCAAATTATTTGTACTGCATGCACATAGATGGGGAATCCTGGTTTTGGGAGGGCGAAGAATGTGTGAAAAAGTTTTTTGAAAGGTATCGCAGGCCTTGTTACTCCGGCTATACTTTCTTTGCGCACAACGCTAAATCGTATGACAGTTATTTACTGATGAATTATTACCAACGGTGTTAACCCTCACATCATAGCTCAGGGTAGGGTAGCTATGGGATTTGAAGCCAGAAAAGGATATTTTACTCATTTTTTCAATACTGCTGAAAACCAGAATTACGTAGGTCCCTATCCTGATCCGCGTTACTATGGTGTTCAGCAAATGATGTCTAAAGAACGTGATGACTTTTACAAATGGTATGATTCGATTAAGAAAGGCGTTTTTAATTTCAGAGAAGAAATGGCGTTCTACTTCAAAAATGATGTTGAAATTTTGAAAGAGGCCTGTATCAAATTCCGTACAGAGGTTTGCGCAATAGGGCAGATAGACCCCTTCCAATGTACAACCATTGCTTCACTGTGCATGGCTATGTATAGAAGTAAATTCATGCCTAAACACACAATTGCGATCATTCCTCCCGACAATTACAACGACCAGCAAAAAAGCTTTTCAAATACGTCGATACAATGGTTAATGTATGTATCTGAAACTGAAAATGTTTTCATTCAACATGCTTTAAACTATGGAGAGCTTAAAATGGGCCCCTATTTCTTGGATGGTTATGCTGTGATTAATGGTGAGCGTACGGTTTTTGAATTTGCAGGGTGCTTTTTTCATGGTTGTCCCCAATGCTACGATTCTGCCGACGTAAACCCATTAAGCAAAGTATCCTGCGATACAATGTATCATCACTTTGATGAAAAGATTGAAACATTGCAAAAGGTTTACGGGTTGGAAGTCAGAGTTATTTGGGAACATGAATGGAACGCCCTGAAAAAATAAGCCTCAAGTTCACGATTTTTTGGTTCGCTCTGATTTTCCTGAACGTATCAATCCTCGTGATGCGCTGTTTGGGGGGCATACAAATGCCATTACATTACATTATGTGGCCCAGGAAAATGAAAAGGTGGAATACTTTGATTTCACAAGCTTGTACCCCTTTGTCAACAAAACAAAAGTGTACCCTGTAGACCATCCTACCGTAATTTACCATAATTTTCAACTTGAGGCATTATTTTGGCTTGTTCAAATTAACTGTTCTACTTCCTAGGGGTCTTTTTTCCCTGTATTGCCTGCCCGAAACTGCGGTAAATTAATGTTTACCCTTTGCAGTTCATGTGCAGAAACACTAAATCAGACCGGGGTGTGTAACCATACCACCAGAGAAAGAGCCTTGACGGGGACGTGGTGCAGTGTGGAGGTAGTCAAGAAAGGAAATTCAGGTTAACCCTCTCATTGTACCGATGATGAGTGTAAAGAGAGCTATATTGCTGAATATTTTCAGAAATAGGGGGTTCAATTAGATCCTCAAAACATTAATGTTAACCCTGCTAAGAGACAAATCTCCAAGCTCTGTTTAAACAGCTTGTGGGGGAAGTTAGCGCAGAGAACGAACCAACTCTCTAAAAGCTTGGTTAAAGATCCAGACCAGTTTTTCCATTATCTCTTTTCCAAAAGATATCAGGTTTCACATTTTTGTTTTGTAAGTGATACGGTGGCGCAGGTTCAGTGGCGTTACGCTTCTGATACTTATACTCCCTCAGGTAATGTAAACATGTTCATAGCCGCGTTTACAACCGCTTACGCCCGGCTAGAGCTCTATAACCTAATGGATCATCTGCAGGGTTGCTGTCTGTACCATGATACGGACTCTGTGATCTTTGTCAATAGGCCCAATGCATGGCGTTCTGAACTCGGTGATTATCTAGGAGATTTAACTAGCGAACTGAAGCTGGGGGAATACATTACAGAGTTTGTGTCAGGTGGGCCTAAAACGTACGGATACGTCACAAACAGCGGAACAACATGTCTCAAAGTAAAGGGCATAACCCTAAACTATGAGAATTCCAAATTAATTAACCTTACTTCATTAAAAAACCTTGTTCAAAACTTTGCGAACTCCGATAGAAACACCCCAGCAGAGCGTATCATGATTCGAGGCTCCCAGATTATAAAAAAGAATTTCAATTGGAAAAACATACCACTCCAAAAAACTTTTCAAATAGTCTACAATAAGAGAGTCTTGCTGCCTGATTACACATCTCTTCCTTATGGCTACTGAAAACAGCTTCGATATTAGACTAACCGTACCTTTTGCTGCTATAATATCAGGACCCTCCAATTCAGGCAAAAGTTATTTTGTGAAGCAGCTTTTATAAAACTCTCTGCAGATCTTGTCCCAAAACCCTGAGAACATCATATGGTGTTATGGCTGTTGGCAGCCATTATACGACGAATTAGCGCTTAAATTTAAAAATGTAAAATTTATTGAAGGCATACCAGCTTCATTATCCGATGATAATTTACTGCTTCCCAACAAAATCAATTTAATCATTATAGATGACTTGAAGGAGTTGGCTAGCGAAAATGATGAAATACAGAAAGCTTTTACAAAATACATTCATCATAGGAATTTATGTGTGATGTATTTGGTTCAAAATTTGTTTTTTCAAGGAAAAATGAGCCTTACCATAAACTTGAATGCCAATTACATTATTCTGTTGAAAAACCCACGAGATAAACTTCAAATCAACAAGCTAGCCCGACAGATGTATCCCAATAACTCCAAGTTTTTCTTAGAAGCATTTGAAGATGCGACAAAAAAACGTATGGATACCTTTTAACAGATTTAAAGCTCAAACCCTCAAAGCATTCCGTCTAAGAACGAGTTTATTTACTCCTGATTGGCCTGTTGCTTATATCATGAGAAATACCAAGACAAAACACTTATAATCAGACTGTTATCAGATCATTTTTGTTTAAATCAGAGCTGTAGAGAGCCATGACCTCAGGGTAAGTAAGTCCTTTAACCCTATGATGTATGAAAAAAACACAGTGATGGCCGCAGGTAGTAGTCATAAGACCCTGTAGAGGCTGATTATTGTACACTGTTTGTTTAGCGTTAGTGTCTAAACAGTTTGCGAAAGTCTTAGGAAAATAAATAAAATCTGGAGGGTTACCGTAAGAATAAAAAAACTCTGCCTGACCCTCGTCTTTTAGATAAATCCCCAGCCAGTGTTCTCCAGGATAATTCTGGGGGTCTGTGTTAACAATGAGTATAGTCGGAAGTTTTTTTATTTTTCCTTTGGGTAGTTGATCACTAGCTAGGACCCCATAAAAATACTTTTCAGTCAGGGGGTTGTTGGATAGCAGCGCTGTAAGTTGGGTGGTATTCATTTAAAAAAAAAAGGATCAATGTTGTATCAAACTTTTCAGTAATCAAAGAGAACAGCTCTTTGATGGGAAATCTCAATCACGTTCTCAAAAACAACGTAAACAATCATATTCACAGTCTCTGGCAGAGCATTGGCAAAACGCATTTCAAGACGCATATTACCATTTTTTACTAAGGAAAAATACTCTCTGCATTCTTGGTCAGGGGTCAAATCAAAAGCATAGAGCGCATAGCCTGTAATAAAGTCTAATCGATCAATTATCAACGGTTTGTCTTTGAGATGTCTACCCGTTGCTTGTATTAGACTGTAATATTCACGGACGGAGCTGTGTCTTGCTGTATAGTCGGGTTGTAAAGGTTTTGAGGGGACTTGTTCGCCATCGACGTACATAGCTATAAAGTTACCAGCAAAGTGTTTAAAGTTAAATGGGTTTTTAGCATAGGATCCACTAAAGGCACCATTATCTGTTAAACCAATAACCACAAATTTTGGTAACTGCCCCAGAAACAAAGTCTCCTGATTACATACCCTACTTTCTCTAGGAACACTAAAAACTTTCATAGCTACTCTATCAATAGGATATTTTGCATTAGAGGTCATCAATGCTTAGGCATGACCAATTCTAACTTCAGGGGCTACTTTTACTTTTTTAATATAGAGAGAGGCTTCTAAAATTTTAAGTTTGAACGCTTCTGTGGCTTCAGACATTAAACAAAAAGTGTCACTGGCCCTAACCATTTTAATTTTCAGGTCAATACCGTTGAGCACGAGTTTCTCTTGAAAAAATATATCTGAATGCAGGGGTCCTAAAAGTTCAACTGTGTGGCTCAATCTGGTAAAAGCATGCCGTTTAACTAAACCTTCATTAGCCCCTGCAGGATCAGTCTCATCCATGTGTCCCGGGCTATCTTTGTAAAACAATCCGGCTGTGAATTGAGATCCTAGGGTGTCCTTACTAAAGTTTAGCAGTGCTTCTATAATGTTGCGGTAAGGATAAGTATTACTGCTTTGACTAATTAGGCGGTTTCCTAAAGTTACATCCACTTGTGAAAACAAGGTAACCACAGGGTAATTGATAATACCAGCCTTGCTGTCAGTAGCTAAATCGGAGTCATCAGCCTTAGTAATTTTGCATGAAATCCTTAAAAGAGTACAGTTCAAATCAAGATAATCGTGACTTGTTAGGACATTTGACACTAAGTCACTAACAATATTTTTTGCGGCTGATTTAAAATGAGGTTTAACTAAGTAAAGGTAAAGCTTTTCTGAAAAGACTTCGAAAAATACCCCCTATACCCGCTCCGTACATTACAGGAGCTCCAGAAAATCCTGGTAAACCATTACCAGCTTGATTTTTGTAATAATTAATATGAGGATTGACATATCCCTGAGGTCTCATTTTTCTTTTCAATTAGGCGTAAAAAAGAGGCTTTACAGGTCGGAAATGCAACTTCACTACAACCTTCCCAAAACGGAATGGCACCAACTTGTTTTGATCCATCTTAATTTGTATAGTTATCGTATCGAAGTTGGTCTTGCTGAGTGGTACGTAATGAGGTCTGTCGTAAGTTACAGTGATTATATCGTTGTTTTTGCCTTTAATAGGGACACACCTTAGAAGAGGCACGTAACTATCTCCAACGGCTTGATGTGTAATGATGTCTGTATAGACATACATGATATAAAAACCTGCTTGAATATCAGCGGGGTAGTTGGTCCTCAAATAAGCAGTATACAGTTTATCCTCAATATGGCCCAATAGTCTAATAGTTTCACCCTTTACAGTCTCACGAAATCCCAGCATTTGTCCGAGTTGCTCTTTGGCAAAAATCATAAAGGGCGTAGTACTTTTTATATAAACGTATCTTTCTATAGGTTTATAGACTCATTTCAAATAATTTTTATATTGTTCATTGGGTGCCACGTCACCTTTCTGATCTAGTCCTTTTCCGAGCAGGACATCGTTCATGGTTGTTATTACATCCTGAAGGGTCTCGTAATATCCTTTTGGTATAGTATAATCACGTTTTATCGCCTTTTCTATATCATAAGTAATAAAAGTGCTGTTATTAAGGTTTATATTATCCCAGATATGGGGATTTTGAATCTCTGCTAAGCATACTTCCCATTTTCCTGGTAGATTAATTGTTTTAACCAGTTTGGAAGTAAAATTGGAAATTTAATTTTTAGGGAAAACATACTGTGAAGCGTTACTAGGCAGAGTCACATAAAAAGAGTCTTGAGACATCTTGAATAATGTTTTAAGTGTAATTAAATACACCCCGGACTTGTTAACTCTTTAGATCCACCACTTGATGCTCTGCGACCCAACTGTTAAGTTTTTCAGGCCAACCGGCCCATTTTACAAGATAAGACTTTTTACCATTTTCTTTTTTCTCAGCAACTATCTTCTCTATCCTAAACAACCTATCAGTCTTGACATTTATTTTCTGCAATTCCGGCTCATAAAAGGTACCCGTTATAGATTCTCCATCATAATCACATAGTTTATACACCGGTGGAAATCTCGGTATACATTCTGTTATAGTAAAAATCTCTGCAGTAAACGTCTGTTCATAGCCTTTTATAAAGGGAGCTCTTACCTTTGAAATTCTAACATTGTCACCGACTGTAAACTTAAACTTTATATGTTTAGGGCTTTTCTTCTTCTTAGAGTATAAAGTTTTAAACACTTTAAATGAATTGTCTCATTAACTTCCGAAGGTTTCATTTGAATACTGCGATGAAAGGAGTTGCTATAAGCCTAAACCGTTTCTTGTAGTTTATCCGTATACTTGTGAGTGTTAAAAGCCGTGAAATATTTCCACATTTTTGTTTTCAGAGTCCTGTTGTATCTCTCAACAATAGAAGCTTTTAGTTCATTCCCCGTAGTAAAGTGTAGAATATCATGTTTTTTTAGCATGTGTTGAAATGTTTTGTTCAGAAACTCTGTCCCTTTATCAGTTTGTAGTTTTTTAGGTTTCCTACCTGTGCTGAGAATCCTCTTGAAAGCATCTGTCACCATCTTAGCTGACTTATTTTTCAACGGTATTACCCAGGCATATTTAGATAAGATATCTATACATGTTAGCTTGTATTTGTAACCCCCATTTTCTTTTGACAAGCTAGACATATCCACTAAATCAGCTTGCCACTGTGTATCGATATTAGATACAAATACAGTGTTTCTTTTAAAGTTTATTTTAGGGGGCTTATGCAGCGTATATGAGTCTTGCTCTGATAAAAAGTCTGTTATGGCACACTCAGAAACTTTAGGCCCCTCAGACCCCAGAGCCCTTTGAAGAGTCTGTAAGCCCCCTAACCCCCCAGGATTTGAGGGATCGTAGTATATTTTTTTCATACGCCGATGTGCCATCTTTAACCAAAATAAACCAACTGCTACAAATATGTAATTCAAAAAGTTTTTATTCAAAGTTTATCATAACACCTTTGAGACAGGTATGAAATTCAAAAGTTTTATTCACAGTTTATCAAGAAGATTAGGACATTTTAGAAGACGTGTAAAGTTTTTACACAAACATTCATGATTAGTCATTAAGTAATCCATGACATTTTGTACAATATTCGATATATCTTCATCTCTTAAAAACATTGCCATGTTATAAAAACAGACATCCATCACATAAGCATACAAAATAATGATATGAGCACATTTTCATTCTTCTATATCAGCAAACATTTTAGGTAATATATTCATTAAAAACGCATTTAATGGGTTACACTGTTTTACATGTGTATCTACCAACTCTAGCCATTCTTGAGCATCAACATCTTGATGGATTAAATCAGTTACACTTTTTAAATTGTTGAACATTTTAACATTTACGGGGATCAAGTTTTGAAAGAGTCTCTTGCATGCCACTTTCTCAGCTATTAACTCAAACAGCAGCCCCTCCATGGTTTTCCGCAGTTGTGCTGAAGTCTGGACGTTCCCCATTTTCAAAGTCACAGGCTCCGTAATAAACTAAAGGAGTTTGGGGGTTAATAAAGCTGCGGTGGTAAAAAGTTTTAGTTATTTGGTTAACAATGTCTCGGGTCTTGTCATCCATGGTTTCTTGTAGAAGGCGCAGTTTACGTCTAATGCTGCGTTCTGGTCTTAGCTCTGCTAAAATATCTTCCACCAGTTTCTGAAGTCTTGTCAAAGATGGATGGAAATTGAAACAAGTTAGAGCTTTAGCCACCAGAAGTTTCAACCATGGGACATGTACTTTTTCTAGTATTTCTTCAAAATGTTGATCAAAATAATTTAGGTCCGCTTTAAAAAGACAGCTGTGTCTCAGCTGGCTCGGGTGATCAATTTCGCAACCGCGGCAATTTTTCAGCATATCACGGTCGATGATCACTTCCAATAGAGAAGCTATGAGACCCGCAGAGATCTTTAATACTTTTTCAAAAGAGATGCCTAAAGGACCGTCAACATTGTCAGACTCCGCAGGGTAGAGGAGGGAGACATTTTCAAAGTCTTTTATAAGCTGGGTCATTTCTTCACCGGTCCAATCCATATCGAGATCGCAAGGTTCAAGAATGGCATTTTCAGAGAAGTATCTAAAGTTTGCAGAAGACATGGCGGCAGACTCCTTCAATCAAAAGGGTCTGCAGGGACCCATTTAGTAGGATCCCAAAGATTAGGGGTCGGCCTATGAGGTGTGATGATGCCTCCGGCCCAAGGGAGGTCCTTTGAGACGACCTATCAGAGATCCATGAATAGGCGTTCCTTGAGGCACCACCCCTAGGGGCGTTTTCAGAGCTACCCTAAAGCAACCGCCCCCCTCTCTCTCATTCGAGTCTATGTTCACTTCAGTCCCCAGAGGAGTATGTTCCGTACACAGAGGATCCTTGGAACAGATGCTTAAAGACCCTTGCTCAGACTCACTTGAACTTTTTTTAAATGTGTTTATAAGTTCATCCATTTGCAGATCCTCAAGATCCACTTTCTCAGAGTAGGAACTAGCAACGGTATGAGACATCTTGTGTAACAATAATCGGCACAAATATTTGCCTCCTTTTATGAGGTCTGAAAAACATGCTCAGACCTACCCCGTTTTAAAAAAAAAAAAAAAAAAAAAAAAAAAACCCTGAAATTTTGCTCAAACACCTCACCGCCATGATTCTCAGAACCCCGGTAAGCTTAATTCTTATTTTCTGTTTAATAACATATTAAGAAAAACTGTTGTGGCCGAGTGGTTAAGGCGATGGACTTAAGATCCATTTGATTCAATTGTCAGCATGGGTTCAAATTCTACCAACAGTAATTATTTTTCTTTCAAACTCTTTACATATATACTCTTTATATATATATATATATATATATATATATCTATTCCATACTCCTATATAAGATCCACGTCCCCCCTCATTATATATTCATATATTCACCCCACCTCATCATATATTCATAAATTCATAAATCCAGTCCTGGGTGTGTGTAGTAGTGCTCGTGGTGGGTAATAACAGGTTATTTGGTGACAGTTCGTGCAGTGCAGTTATGGCTTGTGCTGGCCCAAAAGCGACAGCTCTGGAACGTGTTTAGCCGTCTTGTGATACAATAAACAAGACAATTACTAACACTCAAAACAAACAAACACTCATGAATATTCCACGGCAGTTTCTACTGCAGCTCTCAGTCCTTCCAGCGCAAACCCCAAGCAAAGGAAAAGATTAGTGTTTCGCTGGCCCCTTTTAAGTTACCCCGCACGATCCCTTGGTAAACGATTTCAGCTGCATCTATAGCTTGCAGCTGCTACCTCGTGCTACTCTGTATTTCTGTCACATATCCAACCACTCAGAGTGGAGCTAAAGGTACACTCAGCTGAATCTACCTTTCCCATTACTCCCCCCTCCTGGGAAAAATAATCCGCATTTTGATGGTCCTTTCCCTCACAGTGTACCATATGATACATGAAGGGCTGCAATTCCAGATACCACCAAGTTATTTGGGCATTGCTTTCCTTCATCATGCTTAACCACTTGAGTGGGGCGTGGTCTGTGACAAGATCTAATGAGTGCCCGAGCAGGTAGTATTGTAAAGAGTGAGTAGCCCATTTAATGGCCAAACACTCCTTTTCGACTACGGAGTAGTTGCGTTCCCGAGGTAACATATTTTTGCTGATGTACAGTATCGGGTATTCTACTCCAGCTGCCTTTTGGGACAAGACAGCACCCAAACCTACATCAAATGCGTTGGTGTGGAGGATGAATCTCTTGGTGAAATCTGGTGTGATAAGAGATGGGAGCCTGGCAAAGTCTATGCTTAATCATATCAAATGCCCCCTGACACTCAGCTTTGGAGCAGTCTTTTTGGTGAGGTCAACTAAAGGGTTAACCACTGTGGCATACTCGGGGATAAAGCGGCGGTAATAACCGGCTAATTCCAGTAGTGCCCTCACCTGAGCCTTGGTTTTGGGAATCTCTGCGTCAACCACAGCCTGGATTTTGGTGACTACGGGTCTCATCCTTCCATTCCCCATTAAAAATCCCAAATATTGAATTTATCTTTTGGCAAATGCACATTTCCTCAAGTTAGCTATCAGCCGGGCTGCCAATAGAGACTGAAGGACGACTGCAATCCTAGCCAAATGCTCTCGCCAGGTGGAGCTGTAAATAACCACGTCATCAATGTATGCTGCTGCATATTCATGATGTGGGCGTAAAACTTGGTCCATCAGTCTCTGAAAGGCAGCAGGCGCACCATGTAGCCCAAACGGCATGGTTTTAAAGTGAAACAGCCCTTCTGGTGTTGCAGTTTTCTCTCTAGAGCTTGTGGTAGAAAATTCACAATTCAAGGTATTCTCGACAATGTTAAGAACACATACTTTAATGTAATAACTTGTACTGTTCCACCCTGTAACGGTTTGTACTTTTCCACTTTGTATCTTATTGTTGCAACAAATAGCTAAGTGCAGAATAATGTTGTGGTCAGCAAGGGGGGTAACCACAGATAGCACAAAGCATCCTGTCTTCTAAATGTGAATGTTGACATATGGCAACCGAGTGCAGAAGTAAAAGTTATGAATCATGAAGTTAAATTTTTTTTTAGATTTTTGCTCAAATTGCTACATGCCCAACTGTCATGTAGACAGTTTGTGGAGATACCTGTAAATATCTAAGTTAGGCAGAGCTATGCAGGCTTGTTCTCTAACTGACTCTGCACTGAGTGACTAGCTCCAGGTTTGCAAATCTTAATAAAGCTTTCTGTTTGAGAATGTACAGTCTATCTTCGTTTCAATAGAATTTCCACGACAAGCTGCAGGTTAAGGGGATCTGCCAGTATCCCTTTGTCATATCCAGAGTGGAGATAAACCTCGCTTTTCCCAGTCTATCTAGAAGTTTGTCGACCTGAGGCATGGGGTAAGCATCGAACTTGGCAATAGCGTTTACCTTTCTGAAATCTACACAGAAGCTGTTGGTGCTACTATTCTTGGCCACTATGACAATAGGACTGCACCACTCGCTCCTGGAAGGCTCAATCACCCCAAGCTCAAGCATGTCCCATACCTCTTTGCGAACACCACTTCGTCGACTTTCTGGGATCTGGTATGGTCTCTCTCGCACGATGACACCTGGTGGAGAGATAATGTCCTATTCAACCAAATTAGTTCTGCCGGGCAGCTCCTATTGCTGATCTGGAACCAATTGTTCCCCCATTGAAATGATTTTTGTGCAAGGACAGGGGCCTAAATCATCTTCTTTATTGCCTATGGCTATGAACAAGACCTCCCTTGCCTGTCAGGGCTTTAATAAATTTACATGATAAATTTCATGTTCATTACGGCGATCGGGCTGTCTAATTTCATAATTCACTTTCCCTATAGCACGAATCACTTCATATGGCCCCTGCGATTTAGCACACAATTTCGATTCTGATGAGGGAAGTAGCAGTATTACCTTGTCTCCTGGTCGAAAGGTTTAAATTAGTGCATTTTTTTTTGTAATGCTGCTGTTGTTCGTGCTGAGCCGATCTGAGGTTGTCCTGGGTCAAACGACCGACCCAATTTAGACGATCTCTTAGTAGGAGCACATGCTTCACTACATTTTTGGACGAGCCTTTGTGCTCCTCCTACCCCTCTCTCAACAGATCGAGGATGCCGTGAGGCCGTCGGCTGTACAGGAGCTCGAAGGGGGAGAACCCTGTCGAACTCTACGGCACCTCTCTCACTGCGAAAAGGAGGTAGGGAAGAGGCAATGCCCAATGTTTTTGCTCTTGTGTTACAAATCGTCTCAGCATCAAATTCAAGGTCTGATTAAAGCGTTCCACCAAACCGTCCATCTGTGGATGATAAACAGACACCCTGATAGGACGTATTTTTAATACTTTATAAACCTGCTGTGGCGTGTTAGACAGAAAATTGGTCGCATGATCAGTCAAAATCTCTTTGGGGACCCCTACTCTGGCCATAATCTGTACTAATTCATTGCCTATTGCAGCAGTGCTAGTGGATCTCAATGGAACCGCCTATGGGTATCACGTTGCATAATCTACCACTACTAATATATGCATATATCCAGAGTCAGAAGGTAGCAAAGGGCCCACTATGTCCATTGCAATGTGTTCAAAGGGGGTGGAAATAATCGGCAGTGGAACCAAAGGGGCGGGGAGCACTCGACCCTGCGCTACTCGCTGGCAGTCTTGGCATGTGGCTACGTATCTCGACGTATCAGTATGAAGACCTAACCAATAGATTGGGCCAATATCCGCTCCCTCGTCTTCTCAGCTCCGAGGTGCCCCGCAAAAGGGATATCATGCGCCAGCCTCATGACCTCAGTCCAACAAAACGGGGGAACCAATAATTGTGTTACAGGCTGTCCTGTGCCTGCGGCTAGATTTACTCTATATAGTTATCGCCCCTTGATACTCAAATGTGTATATACATTTATCAACATCCTTACCTTCAATAGACCGGACCTGCCCCCAAACGTGCACTAGTGATGGGTCATTGCGTTGGCCCCACACTATGTCCGCGCTTGAGTACCACATGTCCGGTACATTGAGAGGGGCCAGAGTATCGTCTGCCCTGGTTGCCCCATTACCGCGCACTCTCGGTCACGCTGCATTCCAACTCCCTTTGACTGGCGTTTGTTACCATTCAAGCACTTTCCCACCAGACCCCAGCATTGTCTCAAAGATGCTACCTCCCATTTTGCAGTCCATCTCTCCTTATTTGTTTTTCTACTATGGAAAATAGGGGATAAAATTTCAGGGTGAAAAGGAAACACATCACCAATTTGTTCCCTTTTCTTTCTTTCTGCCATGTTTACATGTATGGCTGAGACTGCCATTATTTGCATCAATTCTTTGAATTTTGGCCAGAATAACTGGGAATGGGTATACAAGGTGACCTTTTATCAGTCCCACCAAGAAGTATACTTTTAGGTTGGGGTATGCCGCAGTGTCTCCATGGATACAGGAGATGGCCATCTGACCCCGTGGCTGCCACAACACACCACCCAGGAGGGCTGTCCAAATTAAGGTTTGATCACAACCCATGTCCACTAATGCACGGGTTTTCACATTACCTAAAACCATATCGATCATACAAGGCCCCTCCCGACCATTTTTCTCATGCTTACCTATTTCAGGTGCCCAATTACAAGCAGCCTCATCACACTCCATGGCAGCGGAGCATGACCTGGCCATATGTCCTGGTTGGTGGCACCTAAAACAAGTCAGGGGGACAGAGGGAATGGGTTAAGAATCTGTCCCGCTTCTGGTATGGCAACGGGGCAGTGGCAGCACCTCTACCCCAGTTGTGGGCCAATTCCCCCTCCATGGGATGGAGGCAAGGGGGCCAATTGGGGTCGGAGGTCTGGGTCTCGGGACGGATGGTGGGGGTGGTGTTGGAGGAGAGAGAGTTAGGGGTCGGCTGCTCTGAAGGGCAGGGGCCGACAGTATCTCAACCAGGGCAGAAGCTAGGGAGTCCTCAAAGTTTTCTGCCAGCTGCACGGCCTCCTCCAGGGTGTCGAGGCTGTGGCGCCGTATCCATGCCTGGATATCGGCGCCGACCACCTGGCAGAACTGCTCCACCACTATTGCCTCCCCCATCTGTGCCATGATCTTATTTTCTGGGGTCAGCCAGTGCACCATGTAGTCACACAACCTCTCTGCGACTACCCTTGGGCGTGTTTCCGGGGATCTTTGGTACTCCCTAAAGCGTGCCCGATGGGTTCTGCCATTTTGTTGAGGCGGCGAAGGATGGCCTCTTTAACCAGGTCATAGTTGGCGGTGTTGAGGTCACTCATAGCCTGGTAGGCTGCCTGAGCTTCCCCAATCAGGCAGGGTCCCAGCTGGCTCGCCCAGAACCCCCTTTGCCAAGCCGCAGTGATAGCCAGCAGTTCGAATGCCACTTGCTTTCCAACAAATCTCTTCATGCACTGTTGCTAGTGTAAAGGTAAAACAAATAGGAGCTGATGTTTTGACTAAAATCTAGTGCAAAAGCCAACACTACCAACACTACTATACCCTTTAGTGTTTAGGAAGTAGTGTGCTCTTTCTACTGACTACATTTTGTTCTTTTTTTATACTCTGGTGCATAATTGCTTCTTGCGGAAGCTCGCTTTAAATGTTTAATGACATGTTAGTATTGAACAGTTTAGTGCTGAGATGCCACTGTTCACTGTGTTTTCTAAAGTTCATGTTAAACAGTAATTGTGAGGGCTTGAGCTTGAACAGGGCTATTCATTTAAGTGATTAATAGGCAGAGGTTAGATAGGGTGCTGCGTCCAGAAGAATTCTTGAAAAATAAAAAGTTTACTGCACTCACTTTTCTTTCCACACAGTTAAAGAAGAGCTTTCGTCCGAAATGTCCTGAAATAAAATATTGTTTAACCCTTTGCAGTCCATTTATTCAGCGCTTGTCAAGCACGTCAGGTCCAATTTATTTTCACACGCTCTGTTTATTTTACACTGTTATACTGTTAATCTTATACTGTTTAAAATATATATATTTTTCAGAGTAAAACATGTTTAAAAGGCATTGAATTGAAAAAGGACACTCAGTACCGTATCTCCAGTCAAGCCCCACCGTTTGTTCGCTGTATTTTTCACATACCTCTTTATAGACATGCATCCTCTCCTGATCACTCGTTTTATCACCAAACTCCTCAATAATGAGATCCAAGTAATTATTTTATTACTATAACATCTCAAAAAGCTCTGCAAATGTCTGTGTAGTGTTTGTCGGACTGGAAAGGGAAAGGGAAAATTGTAATCGATGCATTAACGTTTTATTTTTCAAAATAAAGAACAAACAGATGATCCAATAACTAAAAACACTGTTGTGAATAATAGTTAAACAAAAAGGCACAACTTGCATTCAAAGTAGGACACTTATTAAAAAAAAGAAATAGAAAGGACTTGAGTTTTTAACAACTGAAAAGAATATGCAAATACATGTCTGCATCAGATATCCCATTAACACTAGAATCGCCACGGTTACACTCATACCTAAAACCCCCACCGGCAGTCATTATGGCTGTTGCATTTTAAGCAACATCAATATTAAAATAAAAGACAAACTATCAGATACAACTCAAAAGTTTTATTCAAGCACATCATATCAAACATCTGCACAGTCGAAACACTTTATTTAAATTAACAAAACATAAATGGTTTATTTTCTTACCACTATAAAACACACAAAACTGTACATGCAAAACTGTAAAAATGAATGTATTTTTTAATTCATAATGAATATAACATATGTTTTCTCTGCATGTGTCACTCTGTGTAGCACTGAATCCAGGCTGAGCTGCAGCAGCCTGCTGCTTTGCACTTTTCTGATCGAAATGTTTCTGCCAAAGCGCTGTGGCTAGCTTCAAGATGAAATCTCTCCTACTGATATTTTCCATGGTGCATTCCTTGTACAAAATGAAAGAATTGGTGTCTGCCAGGTCCAGTAGAGATAACAGGCTTTTACATTTAAAGAAAAAAAATTGTAGGCTATATTCCAAATAAACACATGTATTGTAAAAGGCTATATAACTTACTAATTGTTGTATTGAGCAAATCACTCTCGTTTAATCCATCCAGAAGACTCACATCAGTGAGCCACTCAACAGATATCTGTATTCAAACAATCCCTAATTTAGTTAAAGTGATTACAATTTCACACTGCAATTTCTTTCTGTCAAACTACCTGTATATTAAAACAGGGAGTGGGTAAAGTTGGATCAAGACAAAACTGACCAGATGGGGCACTAATCTACATATTTATCATTAAAAAAACAAACAAAAAAAACTAATTAATACATAGACTTCAGTAATCACGTAGTAAAATTTTCTACACATTTTGCCTTGTCCCAACAGTTTTGACTTGGTCCAGCTTTCAAACACTCTCATTAAAACATATGTGGTGCTACAGCTGAAATGCATTTAGCTGAAGAGATTAAAAGATACTGGGTGTCAAGGAACAAAATACATCAAAGCAAGAAGAGACATCATTTGTAAATCAATATTATCAATCAGTCTTTATTTTATATAGTGCCTTTCATAGTAGACCACCATCACAAAGTACTTTACAAGATGCAATAACAACAAGAAAATCCATAATCTTTAAATACAAAGAAAATAATTATTTATAGAAAATTAAATGATGTCAGTCAAACAAAAAGAAAAAAAAGGACTGACAAAGGGAAAAATTAAAGAAAAAATTTCAATGGCAAAAAAATATGTGTAGGTGGTGGATGGCCTCTGGAAATACAAGCCCAATCAACTATGAACTGAAAAACATCAAAAGAACTGGGGAAACAGATAGGGAATTCTGTCCTTGGACAGTCACTAATGGTATTTAGAAAACGATTCAGTATCATCAGCAACCAGTTATAGTGGACATTAATACACAGTAGATGCCCGCTGGAACATCACCACATCACCTGTGAATCAAATTTAAAATCCATCCGTTCAAGAACTGGCTTTTTCTTTTTGACTTGCTGTATTTTTTAAACACAGTTCACATCTGTTGGACACAGACAGTTCAGTAATATTGATCCATTAAGATATCTGGCACTGTCCAGATAAACTATAAGCAGCTCCGACAAGGAAGAAGGTTATTTGTTTAATAAAGTTGCATTTTCTCTAATTATGTGTGTGATCCTTTTATGCACTATCGCTTACACTGTATCTCCAGATTTTTTTAAATAGGCAACTGTGTGTAATTCAAGTACATTATATTGCATGTCATGAGTCCAACTACATGCAACTATTTTTGTTATGGTACCTGTAGGTTTACTTACTAGTACTTGTATAGAAAATAAAAATGTGTGCATCCAAATGTAGCCTATTTATTTAATCATATCTATTGTTTTACATATGTAGTCTACTTTACATGCTTATCAACAAATCCATAAATAATTTGTTCATTGATTCAAACATTACCAAATTAATTTCTCACTGCAACATATACATTTATCTGACCACAAACAGTTATATTGGATCAGTTTATGTGGCTTATAAACCGTCAACAAGATTCCTATAGGATATTCTAACATAGGTGTACTATTTTGGTGCATGACTTCATAATTAAAAACAATTGTAATAGGAAATAACATACACTGTTAAAAAAATGCCATAACATTACAGAAAATGCAGCATTGTAAGCATTACTTAAACTTGCTAATGAAACCTTAGCTTTAACAGACATTGTAAGTGATTGCCTGGCAGTAGATTTCAATTGCGGTCTAATCTCCTCTCATAATTCTAATATTGCCTGCTGAAAGTGGCGAAACCTTTTAACAAACATTTCATCTGGAAACAGTCTAAATTTGATATGGGTGTGTGGGATTTACCTAGCCTAATTCTTGCTCTTTGACGCCTTCTATGCAACCAAAGGATGGCTGATCTTTTCTGGTTTTAATAATGCTCCATTGAGAAGATGCTAAGAAGTGTTTTACACCTTTTATATAATGCCCAAATTATATAACAAACAGGATTGCCACAATTGCATTCACAACACGCTATTAAGTAAATGCTAAATTGTCGTCATAACCCTGGTTCCCTGAAATAGAAATGTAGAGAGCTCAGCGTCACTTTTCCCTCAAACCTGCTGCAATCATGGACGTAGCGCCTTGAAGGTTAATGGTTACATTTCTATTTCAGGGAACAAGGGTTGTGATAAAAACCTAACATTCCCTTTCAAGTACAAAATGTAATCATAACCGAATGGGTGAATGTACCAAAGCTGTAAAAAAAAGGCAAGATTGCAGATGACTGGAATGCTACAAGGCTAAGCCTAAGTAACAAGTAACAAGTAGCTAGGGTAAAAAAAAATTAGGGCAATTTTCACCTCTATGCTTGTGTCGACTGAGAAGCCACCCTTAACACTCTAGTTCCAAAACCAGGGTTTTGAGTATCCACAACATTAAATCTGTAGAACCTAGTGAAGATATGGGGAGTAGCCCTGACAGATGCACTCTGGAATAAAGCCCACAAGGTTGCCATGCCCCTGGTGGAATGGGCAGTGAGCTTTTGTGGAGGGGGCAAGTTGGCCAGTTCATAGGCTGTCCTGACCATGTCTGCTATCCACTTGGACAGCCAGTGCTTAAACAGGGCTTGACCATGGAACTTCACCCCAACTTTTTGTCCTGTCAACACGCCAGGGCCCGAACTGGGCAGAACATATTGAGCTGTTACTCTTTGTCAGACTGGAAGGAAGGTGTGTGGAAAGCCTCCAATTCCACGGACTAGTTGACATGGAATGTTGAAATAGCTGGCAAGCTGAAATAGCTGCCAGATAGACCTTAAATGCAGAGGTCAGAGGGCTGGAATAGATTTTTAATGCAGAAAGACGCCCTATTTCTACCCTTACAGGGAACGTGTGGACACTGCCCTGGCATTTTGTAGGGTGTCAATACGTCAATTTTGTAGGGTGTCAATGGCAATACGCCTATTAGTCAGACCCAGATTGCTTAAATGCAGCCATTCAAGGGCCAGACCCAGAGCTGCAGGCTGGGTGGGTTGGGATGCCTTAAGGTCCCCCCTTGCTAATCAGGTGGTGGCACGTCGGCAGTCTCCCCAGCTGGCTACTCAAGAGCAGCAACAGGGTTGAAAACCAGTTTCCTGGCCCAATATGGGGCTACTAGAAGCACCTTGTCCCGGGCTTGCTGGATTTTCTCCAGACACAGCGGGTGCAGTAAGAGCAGTGGGAAGGCGTTTAACAGATACCTTGGCCACTGGTGTGCTAAGTCATCTATTCCCAGTGGTTCCCCGCCTATTATGGAGAAACAAAAGGGACAGTGGGCTGGAGACAAGTTCCGTGTAGGCCTCTGCCTATGCTGGAGACTGGGCACAAATCAGCCAGTCATCTAGATAACTGAGTACTCGGATGCCTTTGAGTCTCAATGGTGCCAAGGAAGATTCAATGTACTTTGAGAAGGCATGTGGATCTAGGAAGAGGCCAAATGGCCTGACACGTAACTTGTACGCAGTTCTTTGAAAGGTGCACCACAGATACTTCCTTTGTGCTGGTTTTATGGGGACGTGAAATAGGTGTCTTTGAGGTCCACCATGGTGAACCAGTCAGCTGGCCTGATAGACTTTGCAACAGCTGTTGTTTTGTAAACATTTTGAACCTCCTTCAGCTCAGATACAGGTTGACCTGTCTGAGGTCGATGATCAGTCTGAGGCCACCATCCCCTTTTGGCATTAGGAAGAACCTGGAGTAGAACCCTTCCTCCAACTGCAGGGGGTCTATCATGTGAAGAGACTTTTTTGTAGCAATGCTACTACCTCCTGAGACACCACTGCGTCGTCCTGAATGGTAGTAAGCACCAAGATGTCTGTAGTGCACTGATGCCAATAGTCCAGATGGCTCCCTGAGAAGGGGTCCTGGGCCTATGGCAGCAAATTCCTAGGGCTGCTGCTTAGCCTGTGGCTTGGCCTGCGGCTTCTGTCTCTGCACAAGGCAGTGGATCCTGTTAAAGGTATTGCGGTCTCATGTGATTTACTCATTAAGTTCTTCCAATACATTTAAAGTTCTAGTAAATCATTGATAGAATCAACCCCTGATTTATTTATTCATGTGTTTATTGCAGCCTTATATGGCTGCAGAGAAGCATCTAAAACTCTTATCTTTTATTTATTTAAAAGGGGAAATGGCAATCTCTATTCGAACCTCAGTAAAATAATGTACCACCTACTCTAAATACAACTATATAGGAGACAGAGAGATAGACGCTGAAGGTCATATCCGGCCTTGCTGCTGGAAAATAATTATTGTAATCAGAACTAAAATTATTAAAGTATTTTAAGTTATGTCATGTGGATTTAGAAACCTCTAGCTATAGTTTTGTTGTCTCAGATGATAAATTTGTTGTTGAATTTTTTAAAACAACATATGTTTCAAATGTCCATAATTTTAATTATACTTTCAGATAATGAGATGTAATCACATCAGGGGTATATGTGACCATCATTGAAGAAACAGATTAAAGAGAGAGAATCAGGTGATCTGACAGCATGAGAAGCCATGTAGTAGAAAACTGCTACAATTAGAGGTAGAACGCTATGATTGTCACCCTGTTATTCCTGAAACAAATCCTGTCCTTTTTTATTTTGACAAGTGTTTCCAACAAACTTTTAAGTGCTGCTCAACCATCTTAAGCACATACCAGTAATTAAATGTGCATTGCGTGTTTACAATAAGTTCATAAGATTTTAGAATGATATTACAGAAACATTCAAATTTACGAAGCAGCGAACCGGGGTTCTACCTGCCATCTCAGTTTTTATTTCTGCAAGGATGATTAAATGTAATTATTTGTTAAATGTTCCTATTAAGATTCCCTCATAGCACAAAAGGTATTCTTGTGCGATGTTATCATTGTGCTAACATGCTACCACGACTAGTTTTTTAATTACTTTTTGTTAAACTTTGTAAGTTAATATGTGCTTTGTTTTTTTGCTTGCTCAGCATTACGACTATCCGAATAGCTACACTCTAATATAACCTTAATAAAAATGTGTCCGGTAAAATATGTATGAGTCTTAACTTCAAATCAATACATTTTTCAAAGAAAGACTATAAGTACCATAAATATTATGAGAAATGTTTTGTATTAAAATATTTTTAAACAGTCGGTTTGTTGATTGATCTAAATGGAGAGCTCAGCTTGTTGCCGAGATTTCATTGATTTATCAGCCACAGTCTGGAGGTATATAATCAACTTGTATATTGTATTTATAGTGTATATGCATAAAAATGTGCTGTATAAACAGATCAACCTGTTTTGACATATTCAGAGATGTATCTTTTGAAATTCCTGAGAATGTACATTTGACAATCGTGAGGAAACATTGATGACTGATGTAGATCTGTGCCCTGTTCTTCTTTCGAATATATATTGTAGGGCTGAAACCAGGCATGCAAGACCCAAGAGACACCACTGGGAGACACCACTGGGGAAACTGCTGGCAGCTCTGTGTGAGGGAAATTTATGTATTCTAATATAAGTCTATATTTTTCTTGTATGTGCTGAGTTCTTCCTGCATTCTTTCTCTCATCTCCCCTCACCCAACTTAAAATACAAGCTTCAAAAGAAACTAAGAAAGCAGTCTGCAGATCTGCTAGCCAGGCTCAGGAAGAAATGAACAAGATTGTGTTGATTAGATAAGAATACCAGGCCAAGTGGCTCAAGAAAGTGTGTCTGTTTTTCTAAATGGTCAGACTCTGATAAAATGGCTGTCTCTAGCCCAGGAGTTAAAATGTCTATTGAAATTTATGAGTAACTCTAAGTGAGTTAGAATTATTTGAATTAGCTTTGCCAGTCAGCAAACCTTTAAAATGTTTAGATGAGTATACATAGTTTTCCTAAAACTTTCTACACTCAACTACAACTACAACTAAAGACACTAACATTTGTTCATAAATTTGTTAAACTAAAAATGCCAAACACTACACACATTGTGATGATTGTTGTATGTCAAATTGTATTTTGATAACTGTTGGTATGATATTAGGGATTGAAAATATTTGTTTTGTGCCTTGCAATGACATTTGGCACATACATGGTTAAATCTGTAAAGAATAAGTTACAATTTAAAATGAACAAATAGTACTTTATAACCAAATATAATTTGTGTTACTCAGGCTCTGAGTAGCCATATATAATAAGGTATGGAGTTATTCATCTTTTTGTGGGCAACATGAATATGAAGGTTTTATAGAGACAGGAAGGAGCACAGTGGAGTTATTAATAAAAGAGACTTTTCTTAAGTTACCTTTTAAGAAGATATTTGATGGACAGCCTTATCCAAGGTGTGGACAAGAATTCTTTGAAGATCAAGGACACACCTTTTTCTAAGGACAACTGCCAATGAGGTTACATTTTGGGTCAATCACAAATAATTGGCTGGTGTCTCAGAACACCCCTCATTGGCATCTCATGCCAATTTTAAAAGACTGGAAATCGAATGATTTCTGGGTCTTGATTTTTCCATCCATTCAAGGTCTATTCTGGACTTATATAGATGATTCCTCAAAGAATATCTGGAAGCTACAGAAAATGCCTTGTTTAGAATATCCTATTATGTGTTGTCTTTGCTTATCCATGTGTGCTATATAGTAAAACTAGTTAAAAATGATTATTTCTTAAATTGTCTATGTTTTTTTGTTTGAAACAAGGTGCACTTACAGAGAGTAAACATTCATGATATAATCAATTAAAATTAACTGTGAATTACTATTGGAGTAATGTATTGCTGTAGTTTATAGCATAATTGGTGAACTATAGTGACTTAATTCTTTAATAGTAATTTGTGAGGAAAACACATTGTGATATGACCTTAGATGTAAAAATGTAAATATTCATGACATCTGGAGCCAGCCTGCCATGAGCAAGAGAAGATAATTGAGCAATGTGGTCCATGTAGCCAGCAATTATCTCCTCCAGCCGCGCCCCATAAAAGCTCTGGGCTGGCAGTTGCAAAAGAGAGAAGTCAGAGGAAAACCTTTGTCAGCATTTCTACAACAAGGGGCTCACTCTTACGACAGAGGACCTAACCCCAACCCCAACCCCAACAATTTTGCATACCAGACCAAAACCAAAAGGTCTGGATTTTGAAGTATGATTATTATTGGAAACTGGATTATTTTTTGTTGTAATTTTGTTTCTGTCTTGGATTTTTCAGGTAATGTTTTGCGAAATTGTTTTATTAAAATATTTTTTTTGTTTTGTTTTATACGTATGGTTGTCGGTTGTACCGGTAGTGCAAGCCGCTAAAAAAATATAGAAAACCCCATTTAAACTGAACTGTTCTTGACCCTGTTACTTATTTCCATGCAATTATCTGTGCCTACCTTTGACTAGCTTGCTCTCTCTCGCTCTCTCTCTCTCTCTCTCTCTCTCTCTCTCTATATATATATATATATATATATATATATATATATATATATATATATATATATATATATATATATATATATACAGTGCCGTGAAAAAGTATTAGCCCCTGTCTGATTTTCTACATTTTTGCCCATTTTTCACGTTGAATTTGGTCAGATCCTTTTGTGGGTTGTAGTAGTATATAGATTGAGTCTGAGAGAAAAAAAATGACACTAAAGTTTGGTGCTTCTTTCATTTGTTTGGAGTGCAATGCAATCAAACATGCAATCTTCAGGTGTGAAAAAGTTATTACCCCCCTGTGGCAAAGTGCCCACCCCTGTGTGTATTTTGTGTTGTGTGTTAATGTTGGTGCATAGTCATTGGTACACAGGATATAAACGGGTCTGTGTAACACAAGTGTTTAAAATGTATATTTGTATTTAGGCACAAGGATTGCACAGCACTTCACGTGCAAGTAAAACGTAATAATATGTGAGCACAGGGAATTGCACTTTATTAATTCACGTGCAGTTGTACCGCGACTCCAATTGAATGATTGATTCACAATCGAGTCTCGGTACAGCTGCATAAAAGCAGCATGTTTTCACCCACTCGGGGTTGGGTGTTCTGTGAGTGGAGAACGGGATTGGAAATGGAGGTAATAAATAATAAAATAGTAACATAAATTTAAAATATCTGCTCACAGTGTTTTGTGTATAGTCTGTTTTGTTTGTCTCTTTTGTTTTGGCGAATGTGTCGTGTCCTGTGTTTTTGTGTTTGTTACAACTGTTTTTTTTCTGGCTGTTTGTTCATTTATTAAATGATGAGTGAAACCATTTGCTCAGCTCCACCAAACTCCATCTCTCTCTGTCGTTTATTTCCTGTTTCTGGTCTGACGTTACCCACTGCAGCCGTCTTTGTGATACCCCCCTAGTTAACTCAACCCAATTAAAGGGATAATTAGGGTCAGCTGTTTGAATGCTTTGGTTAACAATCAGGCTGATTTGGGCCAGCCCTGCCCAATATAAATCTGACTAACTTTGGCCCTTACCATCAGAGTGAAGTTGTTAGCACACAGGTTCTTGAGGAACATCACACAACGATCAAAAGAAATTCCTGAAGACCACCGGAAAAAAAAGTTGTCGATGCCTATCAGTCTGGAAAGGGTTACAAAGCCATTTCTAAGGGTCTGGGGCTCCACCAAACCACAGTCAGAGCCATATTGTACAAATGGAGAAAGGTTGGGACAGTAGTGCCTCTTCCCAGTAGTGGTCGTGCTGCCAAAATCTCTCCAAGAGCAAGACATAACATCGTCCAGGAAGTCACAAAGAACCCTAGAAACATCCAGGGATCTGCAGGCCTCTCTTGCCTCGGTTAAGGTCAGTGTTCATGACTTGGAAATCACTGCTCACTAAGAAGAACATGAATGCTTGTCTCAAGTTTGTCAAAAAGCACCTGGAGGATCCTCAAGAGTTCTGGAACAATGCTCTATGGACAGGTGAGTCAAAAGTGGAACTTTTTGGCCAACATGGTCCCTGTTATATCTGGCGAAAACCAAACACTGCATTCCATAATAAGAACTTCATACCAATGGTCACAGAGCTGTGAGAGACTGATCAATAACTACAGGAAGCGTTTGGTTGCAGTTATTTCTGCTAAAGGTAGAGTAACCAATTATTGAGTCTAAGGGATGATCAGTTTTTCACACTGGGGCATTTGGTGTTGCATAACCTTCTTTAATAAATAAATGAAATAAGTATCAACATTTTGTGTTATTTGTTCACTCAGGGTCCCTTTCACCCAATATTAGATTTTGGTTGAAGATCTGATAACATTCAGTGTCAAAAATATGCAAAAATGCAGAAATTCTGACAGGGGGCAAACACTTTTTCATGGTACTGTATATATACAATACTGTGCAAAAGTTTTAGTCAGGCGTGAACAAATGTTGTAAAGTAAGAATGCTTTCAAAAATAGACATGTTAATAATTATATTTATCAATTAACTAAATGCAAAGTGAGTAAACAGAAGAAAAATCTAAATCAAATCCATATTTGGTGTGACCACCCTTTGCCTTCAAAACAGCATCAATTCTTCTAGGTACACTTGCACAAAGTCAGGGATTTTGTAGGCATATAGTCAGGTGTATGATTAAACAATTATACCAAACAGGTGCTAATGATCATCAATTCAATATTTAGGTTGAAACACAATCATTAACTGAAACAGAAACAGCTGTGTAGGAGAAATAAAACTGGGTGAGGAACAGCCAAACTCAGCTAACAAGGTGAGGTTGCTGAAGACAGTTTACTGTCAAAAGTCATACACCATGGCAAGACTGAGCACAGCAACAAGACACAAGGTAGTTATATTGCATCAGCAAGGTCTCTCCCAGGCAGAAATTTCAAGGCAGACAGGGGTTTCCAGATGTGCTGTCCAAGCTCTTTTGAAGAAGCACAAAGAAACGGGCAACGTTGAGGACCTTAGCAATCGGAAGATGTCCAGCAATGCCATCAGCTCAGAATTGGCAGAAAACAGTGGAACCCTGGTACACCCATCTACTGTCCGGAGAAGCTTCTTTATCAGCACACTTGGTTTAGCTACGTTGAGGTGCTTCTCGGATTTCCCACATCAAGCAGTTTTCACAGATGACTGCAATTGAAGATGCAATTTGAGGTTTTTTTTGCTTTGAAACTGCTCGTTCTTAGACGTGAAAGGTACGAAGACAGCCTTTTGGACATGAAAACCGGGTCATAATACAATGTGATCCCTCTTCCGGTCCAGCAAACGGTCACGTGATCTTTCCGAATTGGAAAGTTTGCAACAGAACGGTGGTCGTAAGGTCAGAAGTGGCCTTCATGGAAGACTTGCGGCCAAAAAGCCATACCTCCGACGTGGAAACAAGGCCAAGCGACTCAACTATGCACGAAAACACAGGAACTGGGGTGCAGAAAAATGGCAGCAGGTCCTCTGGACTGATGAGTCAAAATTTGAAATATTTGGCTATAGCAGAAGGCAGTTTGTTCGCCAAAGGGCTGGGGAGCGGTACACGAATGAGTGTCTGCAGGCAACAGTGAAGCATGGTGGAGGTTCCTTGCAAGTTTGGGGCTGCATTTCTGCAAATGGAGTTGGGGATTTGGTCAGAATTAATGGTCTCCTCAATGCTGAGAAGTACAGGCAGATACTTATCCATCATGCAATACCATCAGGGAGGCATCTGATTGGCCCCAAATTTATTCTGCAGCATGACAATGACCCCAAACATACAGCGAAAGTCATTAAGAACTATCTTCAGCGTAAAGAAGAACAAGGAGTCCTGGAAGTGATGGCATGGCCCCCACAGAGCCCTGATCTCAACATCATCGAGTCTGTCTGGGATTACATGAAGAGAGAGAAGCAACTGAGGCTGCCTAAATCCACAGAAGAACTGTGGTTAGTTCTCCAAGATGTTTGGGCCAACCTACCTGCCGAGTTCCTTCAAAAACTGTGTGCAAGTGTACCTAGAAGAATTGATGCTGTTTTGAAGGCAAAGGGTGGTCACACCAAATATTGATTTGATGTAGATTGTTCTTCTGTTCACTCACTTTGCATTTTGTTAATTGATAAATATAATCTATTAACATATCTATTTTTGAAAGCATTCTTACTTTACAACATTTTTTCACACCTGCCTAAAACTTTTGCACAGTACTGTATATATGTGAAGAACAAGGAATAGAATATATATATATATATATATATATATATATATATATATATAATATATTATATATTATATAATACTTTTCATAGTTATCAAATACTTTTTTTATATACCAAGTTTCATTTACCCGTGTGTTCATTAATTTGATGTAGAGCGATTTTAGTTTCTTAACATGAAACATTCTTGCAACGGGAGTACAATAGGTAAGGTAAGTGTATTTAAGTGATGATTCTTCAATGCTGTCCCTTGAATTTGACACATTTATGATATTAATCCAAACTGGCACTGGCCTACCCTCTCCAGGTGTGCCACACTTGGAACGCACATTTCCAAAATCTAGAATACAATAGTATGATAACATCACAAAACTAGAAATATAACATTCCATTATAGGTGCCAAAAGTCGTTGTAAGCCAATATAATGTTAACCTTGATCTAATAAAAGATAGGCACTCACTGCTGAGATAGTGACTGAATTGATATATCTGTTGTAAACATAGAACAGGTAAGGTGTAAACCAGGACGGGCTGGGTGGTGATTAGGCGTTTGGTGAAGCCAAGGGCCGTTAACCACCCAGAAGTGCATATATTTCACGGGAACCCTTTTGCCCGAAGTGGTTAGTACTGTTTATAATGGCTATTTCAAAGTTAATTGTCGTTTGGGGGACAAAAAATTCTTAAACCCCACACTTTTATGTGTACATCTGCAGTGTTCTATAGTCCCAAAGGACAAAACATTTGAATTCAATAATTAGTTTTAAGTTTTAGTTAAATCATAAATAGAGGGCAGAGTACAAGCTAATGAAATGTTTTTTTTCTGGGCGAAGTTTCTTGAAACTAAGGAAGAAAGTAGTGCTGCTGCAATGGAGTCGGATTAGACTCTCTAATAGACGTGAGTACTGTGAGTTTGAGGATAAAATTGAACTTCACGGTTTTCTGTTTTGCAGTGCTGGAGTCCAGTAGCTTAGCAAACTGCTTTCAGATCAATGTCCAGTTACAGACATTATTTCCCTTGATGCCACCCAGGCTTCTGAAAGTAGGTGCACCGCTGTACTTCTCAAGCAGCGTTGCGAGAGACTGGCTTTGTGCTTATTAGGTATCATTTCAACGAGGAAATGTATTCCCATTCGTTCACAGGAGTACAAATAGGGTTTAGTGTTCAGCATCTGCTGATGAGCTGAGTGTGTGCAGGCAAAATGCTGTTAAATAATGAGGGCATTTTGACAAATATTTTTTTTAAACTCTGCACCGGGCAACCAGAGTTAAAAAAAAAAAACAAAAAAACTGGAGGCTGAATACTGGTCACCAGTTGAACTTCTTGCAGTGGCATAAAATTCCCTTAGAATGGTTTGGGGTTTTATGGACTTATTTCCTTAATGTCAATTTTTTAAATTTTTATATTCACGCCAGTCTTTAAATACTTTAGCAGTCCATCTTGTAGTCTTTTTAGTATTCTCTTTTTCATTTTTGTTTTCTTCTATTTCATTTAGCTGTGCCTCATTTAATCTTATATTGACAGTTTCTTTAGTACTTTGTTTCTCTGTTTAACTAATCAGGTTATTTTTCCAAGCCTTTTTCTAATAAAGGTTATTGCAGTTAGCTGAATGTGAGTTTATAGAGAATGGGTGAAAAGTTATTAAATCATAACTGAAATATACATATGAGAAATAACGATTGATTAATCGTGTATGTTTTCGTCTGTTACTTTTTTGAAATATCTACAGTAAGTGGTAAAGTAAATTGCAATACATATGTTAGTGCTGCCAAAACATTAGCATAGCCACAGTCGTGTGTTCGGAAGCATAAGGGGAAACATTTTATATTATGAAAACCTATATGCAAATTCCATGGTGTCCAGATATTTGAGAATATTACAAATTCAAATCCTTTCCCAAATAAAATTAAAGGGAAATATAAACAACTGGCATAAGCAAAAGCTATGGATTAGTATTCCTTTTGTGGGTTTGTAATAGCACAATTTCAAAGCAACTTGCATCATACAGAGATGTATTTTGATTTTAAAAGAGAATCTTTAGAAGCAATATTAGAAGCCAGTTTTCAAACCAGTCTTCATCTTAGGAATTTGTAATCCCTGATGTCAGTCGTATTGTGATCCATGTTTTAAATATTTGGTGAATGGTCTAAGACAAGGCTTATGTTACAAACCTAAAATACAAATTAGAATGTAATCCTTTTTATTCAGACTGGATGTTTGGTTGTTACAGCCCACTGAAATATGAGAAAACATGTCATTTATTGGATCAAAAGCCTACAGTATGCTCCTGAGTGGCGCATCCAGCAAAGGCGCTCCGCGTGGAGCGCAGGATGTGCTCTATAGCCTGGAGATTCCAGGTTCAAATCCAGGCTATGTTATTGCAGAATGTGATCGAGGGTTCCTAGTGGGTGGTGCACAATTGGCTGAGCACCACCTGGGTAGGAAAGGCTTAGATAGGCAGGGCAATCCATGGTTCACTGCGCACCAGCGACCCCTGTGGCTATCAGGACACCTGCGGGACTGCAGTGGAGCCATTCAGATCTGTGTTATCCTCTGGCACTATAGGTCTGGTGGCTTCGCTGTGGATCCGCAGTGCAAAAAAATGATGATGGATTGGTAGGAACATGTTACAGAGGATGTGTGTTTCAGACTCCTTTTCCCGAGTTGCCAGGGGGTTGCAGCAGTGAACTGGGATAAAAAAATATATAATTGGGCATTCCAAATTGGGGAGTTTAAAAAAACCCTTTTGTCAACATTTTTTTTGAAAAACGCTGCAAAAAACATAATGGCGCGAAACATTTATTTAAAAAAAAAACAAAAAAACAGTATAATACATTAAAATAAGTGCTGTGACGAACACAGGATTTTCATGTTCAGATGTTTGCTCAAAATTTGATTTTTCGTTCAGACATTTTTTCGTTTTCAAAAAAGTAATAAACACCATTATATTGCCCTGAATGCAGTCAGAGACAGCATAGCAGCAGTTGCAGGGGGCGTGGCCGTGGCCCCTGTGTGTGTGCGCCTTTATTTTACAGTAAGACCTTACAATATGTCACATGTTACAATAGAAACATATCTAAGAGTAAAGAACAAGTTGTGTAGGATTTACATTTTCATAAAGTAATAACATGAGGTTTACTTGTGTCTTTTTGAGCTGAACAAGCGAATGAAAACTGAAATTTAACTTTAAACACTTAAAATAAAACAAATGTTGAAATGTTAAAGTGAAGGTGAAAAAAACAACCATTTTGGTTCTCGCTTACTACATTCCACATAGGACATATTGCTTATTAAAATATGTTATCTATTTCTGAAGAAGTTGCTATTATCTATTCAGGGATACCAGCATACAATAGCTCTCAAAAGTATTCACCCCTCCTTGGACTTTTCCACATTTTATTGTGTTACAACATATAATCAAAATTGATTTAATTAGGAGTTTGCCACTGATCAACACAAAAAAGTCCATAATGTCAAAGTGAAAAATAAAATCTACAAATTGTTCTAAATTAATTACAAATACAAAACAGAAAATAATTGATTGCATAAGTATTCACCCCCTTGAGTCAATATTTGGTAGAGGCACCTTTGGCAGCAATTACAAAATTGCAAAATTGCTCAAGCTCCGTCAGGTTGGATGGGGACCTTTGGTGAACAGCAATTTTCAACTCTTTCCACATATTCTCAATTGGATTGAGGTTCAGGCTTTGACTGGGCCACTCCAGGACCTTTTTGTTTTTAAGCCACTCCAGTGTGGCTTTGGCTGTATGTTTGGGGTCATTGTCCACCTGGAAGATCTTCTCTCAAGTTCCAGGTCTCTTGCAGACTTTAGCAGGTTTTCCTCCAGGATTTCTCTGTACTTTACTGCATCCATTTTGCTCTCTATCATCACGAGCTTTCCAGGCCCTAATGCAGAGATGCATCCCCATAGCATGATGCTGCCATCACCGTGCTTCATCAGGCCATAGAATCTTCTTCCACTTGGTCTCAGAGTCTCCCACATGCCTTCTGCTAAACTCTAGCCGAGATTTGATGCGAGTTTTTTTCAACAATGGCTTTCTTTTCTTCTTTGCCTCTCTCCCATAAAGGCCAGTTTTGTGAAGCACCCGGGCTGTTGTTGCCAAATGCACAGTGTCTCCCGGCTCAGCCGTGGAAGACTGTAACTCCTTTAGAGTTGCCATATGCCTCTTGGTGGCCTCCCTGACTAGTGCCCTTCTCGCCCGAATACTCAGTTTTTGAGGACGGCCTGTTCTAGACAGATTCACAGTTGTGCCATATTCTCTCCATTTCTTAATAATGGACTTTACTGTGCTCCGGGTGATATTCAATGCCTTGGAAATGTTCTTATATCCTACCCCTGATTGGTGCTTTTGAAGAACCTTATTCCAGATTTGCTTTGAATGTTGCTTCGTCTTCATGATGTAGTTTTTGTTAGGAAATGTACTAACCAACTGTGAGACCTCCCAGAGACAGGTGTATGTAACCTGAAATCATGTGAAACACCTTAATTGCACACAGATGGACTCCATTCAACTAATTATGTGATTTCTAAAGACAATTGGTTGAACCAAAGCTTATTTAGGTGTGTCATAGCAAAGGGGGTGAATACTTATGCAATCAATTATTTTCTGTTTTATATTTGTAATTCATTTAGAACAATTTGTAGGTTTTATTTTTCACTTTGACATTATGGACTTTTTTGTGTTGATGAGTGACAAAAACTCCTAATTAAATCAATTTTGATTCCATGTTGTAACACAATAAAATGTAGAAAAGTCCAAGGGGGGTGAATACTTTCGAGAGCCAATGTATTTAGTACAAAAGAGGTTTGAATGGGGTTCTGAAAAATATAACATTACACGTCCCCATGTGTTGCTACAACTATTTAAATAACGTACCTGTCATTCTTTTCATTGTTAACATCATTTTTCCATTTATAAAATTAAAGACTGTTTCAAAGTTATTTTTAAAATGTCTGCATTTGTTCATTAATAGTGTTAGGATCTTTGCTCACATTGGCAAACAGGTAGCTCAGCAATAACGATCTATGATGTGGTATGGAACAGAAAAGCCAGAGAATGAATCTTAGTTATAAATCGCCCTCCCAACCTGTGAGAGCACAACGTAAAGGGAACAGAGTGCCCCAGACTGGATGGTCGGCCATCTAGAAAGGAGGTCGAGCTGCCAAGTCATTGCCCCAAAGGGAAGTGATGTAGCATCCACGGATTGGAGGAGAAACAGTTGCACTCGCTAACCAAGGGGGCATGACTGAAGTTAGAAAAAGGGACATGGCTAAATAATCTGTTCCTTTGTTTATGTTTAGAGAGAAATGCTGAAGGACAAAAATTAAATAACCATGAGTGTTTAGTGTTTGTTAGTTTTGTCGAGTCTAATTGCACTGTTTTTTATTTATTAGAAAGCTAATATGATCCGGAGCTGTCGCTTAAGGCCAGCACAAACCCAGATAAAACTTTACCATTGTTCACAGATGAATTGTAATTACACCACTTGCATGTTAGCACTTACTGTGAACTTGTGATCGTGGGACTTTCTTGTGTGTGTTTAATACTGTGTATATTATTTTGGGACTGTAACCTATAGTTTAAACAGTGCAATATGCATTGCTGTGAATTGACTGGGATTATTGTTTACGGTCACAAACGTTTACAAACCCTCCCCCAAACAAAACACTGTTTGGACATTGCCACCACTTTGTGCACTGCATCATGTCTACACCTGCGTACTACATCCATTTTGTCACATGGAGATTCGTTTTTTTTTAACACAGTGATGTCCTGCAGTGATTTGTAGGACAGATCTCAAACCCTAGTGCACTAGAGCAGATATTTTGAAAAGAGCTTTGAAACAGACTTTACAGTTGTAAGTGTAAAAAGTCACTTTTTGTGACTAAACACGGTGCGCTCGGTGTTTAGTGCACTCATTGCGCACTGTGCTGGGTGCGCATAGCACCTCTGTGCTTGCGTTACCTCGTGCGCACAGGGCTCGGTGCACATGGTGCTCAGTGCACATTCTGCTTGGTGCACCCAGTGAGCTTGCTACTTGGAGCACTCGATAGTGGCAGCCATGACGAGCATCCCATGGTTCCATACCTGCATATTTTGTAAAGCGAATATGTCACTCAGTGACATGCACCCACTCTGCGTGCGGTGCCTAGGGGTCCAACATGCCACGTAGGCCATGGGCTGAGAGGATTTTTTTCAGCCTAGGGTATATCGCAATAAACTCAGAAGGGACATGGGGATAGACATTCAGTTTTTATCTCAAGGAACAGATGGCCCAGATGCTTGAGCTATGTCAAGGCAGCAAGCTCCTGCGGCACTTGTAGAGGTCCCGGCCCCACTACCACCCGCACCAGCTCCTGCCCCTGGGTCTCCCATGGGAGCCCAGACCGAGCCGGAGCCATAGCCTTTGATGGAGGAGGACACATTGTCTTTAGTGGCCTCCTGGGACTCCTTCCTTACAGAGATGGAGGAAGAAGAGGGGCTGGCGCCGTCAACTGTGCCGGAACCTAGCTCTGAGATTGCCTCAGAGACTATTTTGCCACCATTGCCCAGCTCCATGTCGGCGTTAATGGAGCATGCTGCAAAGTTTTTGAAGATCTCCTTGACGATACTGGCAGAGCCCCTCCGGTCCATGTTTCGGAAGCAGGCGGTGGATCCCACAGCACAGCCCTTCCCACTATTCCCTGAGTGTGTCGAAGCAAGCCGCTTGGCTTGCTTCATTGGAAGGCGCAGAGAAACTAGGCCTGGCAGGATTCCCCCCGATTGACTCCATCATCGCTGCCTTTGTAAAGGCCCCGCCAGTAGGTGGATTGTCTAGGGATCCTGCATGCCCGAACCCACAGTGTAGGGTTACAGAGACACACATAAAAAGGGCTTATGCAGCGGAGGCGCAGGTGACCCATCTGGCAAACATGGCATGTATTCTCACTGCCTATCTAGATAGAGTGCTTATGGAGACCCCGCTTAGAGACTGTGGCCACAGAGCTCTGCCTCATCTCGAGTACACTGCTCCGGATCTCCACTCTTCAAGGGCAAGCCCTAGGCCGGAGCCTGGCAAGCCTGGTGGTGGCTTGTATACAGCTATTGCTGTCGCAAGCAAGGGTGCCCGACACGGATAAGGTGGCGTTGCTGGATGCGCCGATATCCGCGGGACATACATTCAGGCTGGCTATGGAGTAGATTTTACAGCAGTCCACAGCGGCGATGGGAAACTGAGTTCCTCCACAGGGCACAAAGAACGCAGGGCATGGTGTGGTTATGCAACAGCATTTCAGGAGGCAGTTCCAGGGTTGTAGCCCTAGGCAGCTGCCTTGGAGAGCTCCGCCCCAACCTCAGTAGCCCTAGCAGGGGCCCTGAAGGCTTGAGACCTCAGACCCATCCTTTCACTGTGCAACAACTGCAATACTGGCATGCTCGCGGCTGTGGTATACATTTCCCATACGATTTGTTGTTGGTGGTCATCTTCGAATTGAAAGGGAACGTTAGGTTACTTACCAAACAATGGTTCCCTGAAAGAGAAGAGGACCACCAACCACTTGATCGCATTGGTCGCCCTGAAGGGTTTGATGTAAAAAGAGAAATGGCTTCCTCAGTATGATGGTTTTAATACCTGAGTAGGTGGGACCAAGGGCATCATCCCAGGAAGGGGCCTATCGGCAGCTCTGGTACAAAGAGCTCAGAAAATACCTACCAGTAGGCAGGCATATCCCATATTTAATGCTTTGGTGGTTGCCTTCTCTTTCAGGAAACCAGGGTTACGGTAAGTAACGTTTTCTACATGTTAACCACTCCCTAATCCATGAGCATGCATTTCATTGAATCCCTACTGCATTCAGTTTGACAATTAATCATTTTTTGCAGGACTTTGTCAGCAGCTTTCTGGATATCTAAATAAATCATGTCATATGCTTTGCAATTGTCCATTGTCGATGTTGCCTCCTCAAAAAAATCAAGCAGGTCATGTAGACACGATCTCCTTTTCCTAAAACCATGCTGACTGTCTCCCAGGATACTGTTACCATTACCTTATTTTTTACCATACTGTTACCTTATTTTTTAAAAGGAGACAATTATCATGTGTTTAGTGATACTAACACATTTAGTAAATAATGGGTGAGTGAGATAAGTGTCAATTACAGCCCAGCCCCCGGTTGTTCTCCCAGTACTTGTGGCAGGGCAGTGCATATTTTACCAAATATATAGTTCTGTCTTACGTTACCTGTTGTAGCATATGCATGGTTGTGATGTAAAGCCTTTTACAATTAACCAGGTTCACATTTAGATTTGCATGTTGGACTGGCACTTAAATGTAGTAGCCATGCTGGAGGTGTGAAAACACCCAGCACTTTCATTAAAATTTGTCACATGCAACCAGGAGGAATTTAGAAGAAATCATTGCTTTATTAAACAAATGTAAATTGACAAAAGGCTAATACACAGACATTTGCTGTCCTATAATCCAACATTTTAACTAGACAATGTGGAATGATGAGGCAAGTTTATTGTGCAAGATGAAGTCTGTGCTATTTGTTTTTCAAAACATCATCAAAGCACGATAACATTATAAAGAAATGGCAGTGCATGCTTAATATAGATCTTACCAAGAACTGTCCTCTAATCATGGCATTCATTAGGTGCAGTGTATGATTGGTGTTTCAGGGAAAAGATAAAAAGTCACTAACTGTGGCACTAACTCTTCACTAAAATGGTGACAAACGCATAAGTCATCCTATGTTAAATCTTGATTTATCTGGCCAACCAACATAGCAAGATCAAAGGTTTCAGTTATGAAGGATCATATATACTCCCTTGCAGTTCTGTTTTGCCTAGTTCTGGCACATTTCAACTTTATAGCAGAGTAAGGTAATTGCAAAAAAAATATATAAACATACTTTTTACACATATCAAGGGAAATGTGATATTAGCATATTTCTACATCTCTGAAAATCCCTCGGACTGCTGAACAAATGAATTCAGAGTATATGCTGTTTTTTTTTTTTCAAATATAAGATTAAAGTCAAATATAATGATTCCCCTTTAGCACTGCATGCATCAGCATTAGTTTACAGCAAAAAATGACATTTCGGTATTATACAAATGTAGACAACTGCAGTCAATATATTTTCATAAACCATGAACAAATTTAATAAATGCAATTTGTTTTTGTTCATTTTCTTGTATAAATAGGCTATTCTTGTTCTATAGGCTATGCTATATTTTTCATTATAGAAATAAAAAGTAGGCTACAATATACTTTTTTTTTTTTTTTGTAGGCCATATTAAACTGTCAACATTACTCTAAATATATATTCTTCTTACATTATCAAGGAAAACAAGTCGTTGTTGTGCTTTTAATATCCAAAATGATTTTGATTCATAAGAAAGATCTGACAACATCAGTAAAGTTTTCCTGAAATCAGCCCAGCAGATCAATAATATATAGTCCAATCACAATGCACTGATGAGCCCCACACAGAGTGAAACATGTCTGCTGTGGCTGTACTCTGACTTTTAAAACGATGTGAATGTAGAACCTTTTGGTGGCTTTCACGTGATTTCATTGGTTCCTGTAATGCTGAAATGTGCATATTCCGATTACCCGATATATATACAGCAGAACCTCATTTATTCACGCCCATTCATCCGCGACTTCAATTATCCACGGTCCTGATGAGTTTTATCTCTGAAATACAGTAGATTATACACACACACACACACACACACACACACAAAGATGCATGCGTCAGTCTAAACGCTGTGGAGTGGACGTCATGACGACAGCACTACAGATGCGAGGATTCCTGTCTTGGTATAAACAGCAGAAGGATTCTGTAGGAACAATTCAGTAATTGATAATTCAGGTTTGATTAGTTCTCTTATTAATACTATTTCATTTACGTGTTACAAAGGTCGAGGATGTTCTATGAATACACATAAACACTTTAATCAATAGTGGTATTTTAGTCTAAAGGCACAAAACACAAGTCAAAAGCTTTCACTGCATTCAGGCGGCTAGCAGGGCAATTGAAATATGACACCGCCAATCACATCACACACAAAGTAGCAACTTTCTCAGCCCAAACAGGTTGTGACATAGCTAGTAACTTGCTCACACATACACACCCACACACACACATAGCCTAAACTGAAATGATGCAGACAATCTTAGTATATACTGTTTCACATAAAGCATATTAATGGTATATACATTAAGGATATAGCAAGTTTACTTTTAAAGAAATTCATCATACACATTGGATCAAACTCGGCAACAATGCTTTCAATTCTCGATATAATCAACAAACAACTCCAACAGTCTTCAGTTCTCTGTAGAGGATCCACAATAGCCCTTTCCTCTGTGTCCTCTTTGCTGAATCTTTTAGCTACGGAGGTAGCAGGGCACAGTTTCTTTTGGATACTGTGGTTTTAGGTGTACAGCAGACTCAGACTGGTTTGTCTGATAACAGTCGCTGTAAGTTTTACAGTAGGGTCCTCCAGCCAAGCCTCAGTCTTGTTGCTTGCGGTAGTGACTTGCTTGCAGCTTGCTTGCTCTTCTAGGGTCAGTTTTTAGGCAGAGTCCCGGAGTTGCAGCTTCGATTAACAGTGACAGCACCTTGTTTAGCATTCGATGTGGAGTGCAAAATGTTTAGTTTTGCTTAGATATTTATAGTCTTTTCACTCTGCTGAGTAGCATCTTTCATGAGGTGTATCTCACCTTTTTAACCCACAGATCTTTGAGATTTGTCTTATGTCTGCTTCCTTTCATCCAATGGCTTGTTGTTGCAGTTGGGACTTGTTGATATCTACATTTTATGTCTTCCTTGCATCAAACCATTTGTGTTTGCATTTTTATGGTCTTTTCACTGTCCTTTCAGCCTCACCCAGTCCAGATGCCCCCCCTAGTCCTGGTCATCTTCAGTTCAATATTCCTGCCTAGAACCAAGGGGTCCTTTTCTTAAGACACAGCAGTTTGCTCTTTTCCTAAGACACAGCAGTTTGCTCTTTTCTATCTTCTATCTTCAATCTTCTAACTTTTGATCTTACACTGTTTTGGGTTATATGCATTATTATCTGTGAAGTGTACTTCATCAGAAGAATAAATTGATTCCTACAACCCCTTGTAACATCAACATAGAAATAAATACCCTCATCTCATTCACTGTAGCTAGCTGGCATCCATTTTCTACTCCCAGCTGTGCTGTCTATGGATGGGCCGGTCTGTCAAGCACATATCTTAGGGACTGCTGCCATCTGCCAGAGAAAAGCAAAACTACAGACTATGGTACCATATAGTCTGCTTATTTATTTAATCTACAACATAAAAAAAAAATAACCCTGCATGCTATGCTCATGGGAGTGACAAATTTGGACTTGCTTGCGCTCCACGTGGAAATTGCGGGATAAGCAGCTGGGTCGTTAACGTGGTAATCAGCACTATTAAATAACAGTTCAGTCACCGATCAAATTCCTGCTACTATTGGACCCCCTTGTGGATTTAATTAATCTGTATGTATCTTGGATAATGTGTAAAATACTGGATGTATAGGATTACTTTATAACAAACAATCAAACTGATCTTTACTTATTCTGCAAACCTTTTTGTACTATATCTGCAATTTTTTTTTGGAGTTTCCAAGTGAGATCTAATTTCAATGGCAAATAAAACCTTTCAACTGTCAATTGCCTCATCATTTCTTGTCTATAAGCCACATTGCACAACTATTGCGCCGCCTTTATCAGCAGATTAAATAACAATTGTGGAATCATTTGTAAGACTTTTTAATGCTCCTTTCTCATTTAAAGACAAATTGGAATAATATCCAAAGTTATCTTTCTGTAAAAAGCTTCAGTGTCTTATTCCACCAGTCTACAAAACATATCCACAGACGGGTTAGAATGCATAGGTACTTTTAGATTGAAATGTTTTTTTTTTTTCTCTTCTTGTATTTCATCTGAACCCTCACTGTTTGTCAATCTATTTAATTGCAATAACATATTTTTTTACAGATCTTTGTGCATAGAATGCCTTGATCTTAATCAATCCAATCAATCTAATTTAGTGGAAAATGAATTGGCAGTTTAAAGGGAACAAAAGAGTTCTTTTGATAACAGGGGCAACTCATCTTGAGTGAAATTTTGACATGAAATTTTCACAACATTTCACCTCAGTTCTCTATATGTAAGCAAAACATTTTTAGCAGAATGTCTTTTTGTTCTGTGTGCCAGAGAATAATTTAATTCTTGACTCATTTTTCCAGATAAAAATGTCTTAATTGTCAGTTACCAATCTTTTTACTCTGCATAGATTCTGTTTATGTTATCCACAAACAATTGATTCTAAACTGAAGCTTTGCTTATTGGGGTGACTGGCTGTTTATATCTCTTGCATATTTGTTAATTATACATGCAAAGAATTTGCACAAATGTGACGCTTGTAGGACAACATAACTTTTGCTTGAAAACAGATTAACTTTTTGTTTATTGCATAACAATACCAGCTTAGATGCCATGGAAAATGCATGTTGTGTACAGATCACATATTTCAATGTAGTAAACACCAGTTTACTTGCCTTTGTTGTTGAATCAAAAACTAATTTTCTGGTTGCATTTTAAAACCAATACTATTATTGGTGCACAGGAGTTAAAGGTGTGTATTAAAAGGATAAACACCTTTTCAATTCTTTGTCTTCTTCGCAAGGAACAAGTGGTCACTTTTTACTCTTTTCTGTGGTTATATCTGGCAGTTCGGTACACACGGATGTGGTTCGATCCAGCTGTTTCAGTGGCTAGGTTTATGAACTTTCATGGGTTCTCCCTATTGTATACATTTGTACATGTTTTCTCACTTTTACTGTAGTGTTGTCCAATGATAGCAATACCTGCACTGTAGGGTGTCCGCTTGACTTTATTAGCTGGAATGTTAGGGGACTTAACCACCCAGGGAAGGTCTTATCTAACCTCCAGTAGCACAAAATGGGAATAACTTTTCTTCAGGAGACCCTCTTCCCTACTTCTCACCACTTTCGATTACGAGGGGGATTGGTGGAGCAGCTGTTTCACTCACACTTTCATGGGAAGGCTAGGAGTGCAACGATTTTAATAAATTAATAAAGCCTTTAATAAAGGATAATAAAGCCTTTGAAGGGTTCTCCTTCCATGAGATGGTCTGGAGGCCTGTTGAGGCTTTATGGCAGAAAGCTGCTAATACTGCACCACATCTCCCAAGGGCAGACACATTTTAAGTTCCTTCAAACCATAAATACTGTCTTTTTAAGCAGCCTAAATTGGATACCATCATGGCTGTTCCAGCTGCTGGTGCGTCCTTTAAAGTTTCTCTTCCTGATCAGGCAGACAAAAAGATTGATACCTTTTTTGAAGAAGGACTATTCTGCCTCTATGTGCAGCATGCACATTAATAATTACAAAATACATGCAGCAAATCGGATCGATCGGATCTTGCTCTATAGGAAGAAGAGGTGCATTCCCCGGTAGAGGTTACTTTAATAGACAGACGTCGGCTAGACATCAGCCATTTCAATCATCCTATGCAGGGCAGAGCTGTTTCCAATCAGGTCAAAGCTCCAGATCACATGGATTTTCCCGGGGTTTCAGTAGAGGTAGAGGTAAACCATTTACTTCTTGACTGTGTCTTCCCACCTCCTCACCTTGCCAGTAGGGGAAAGAGTCTCCCATTTCTTAGAAAATTGGCAGCAGATACCACAATCAACATGTGTCGTTTCGACTTCACTGGACTGATCAGGCCCACAGGGGGTCTTTCTATAGGAGGAGATAATATCAATGCTCTTCCCTTGCCATAGATGGTACCCTCATCTTCTCAAAACCACGGCCACTACTCCAGATATTTAATTCCCAAAAGGAACGGGAAGCTCATACTAGATCTCAAGGGTCTAAACAAGTACATTATAAAAGAGAGGTTCAAGATGGTGTCTCTGCCCAATGTGTTCAAAGTAGTTCAACCAGGAGATTGATGGTTTCTATAGAACTCAAAGATGCCTATTTCCATACATCAAGATTATAGAAAATACCTCTTCGGGATCTCCACAGCCCCCAGGGTATTCACCAAGGTAATGGCAGAAGTGGCAGCACATCTCCGGAGCATGAGCATACACGGCTACCCCTACATAGACGAAAGGCTGATATGGGCTCCATCAAAGGAAAGAGTAATAGAACACAGAGACAAAACACTTGAACTTTTTCAACATCTAGGCCTGTTAGTAAACAGAAGATAATCATCGCTGGTTCCAGCACAATAATTATTCTTCCTGGGGGCCCAATTCAACAAAATTTCAGGGACAGTGTATCTCACAGAAGAGAGGATGACCACGACTCATCAACTGGCAGCTCAGCATAGGTGCCAGACCAACAGCATGATCCTTTCAGCAGTTTCTAGGGCACATGGCTGCAGCAGTCTCCCTGGCAAGGGACACAAGATTACATACAAGACACACTCAGAGGTGTCTCCTTTCTTCTTGGAAACCAACACTTCCAGATTCCAGCCGCATAAAGCTTTCTCTTGGAGCAGCAGTAGAAGCAAGATGGTGGCGTCTCTCACCTTGAATAAGGATGAGACTACAATGCTCTCCACTACCTCCGACTCTCCATTTGTATGCGGTTTGGGGAAGTTCAGGTACAAGGCACTTGGTCACCAAAACACTGTCACCTCCACATAAACCATCTAGAACTGCTGGCAATCTTTCTAGCATTAAAGCACTTTGCACCAGTTTTAAATCAAAAGAGTGTTTTAATTTTCTACCGATAATACCACAGCCATAAAATATGTAAATCACCAAGGGGGCACAAGTTCATGGAATCTGTGCTTGCTAGCCATGAAGATCTGAGACTGGTGCAGGACAAGGGAAGTAAGCATCCAAGCAATCTATCTATCTGGGGTCAACAACAAAACGGCTGACCTGATAAGCAGGGAAATGACATCTCATGAGTGGAAGATCCAGCTAGAAGTGTTACATGCGGTTTTCCAGAAGTTAGGTCAACCACATGTAGACGTATTTGCTACAGCAGAGAATGCTCAGTTGATCCTGTTTTGCTCTTGGTTTCAACAGGAGGAAGCAATGACCTCAGATGGTCTGTCCATTTCATGGTCAATCACACTGATGTATGCATTCCCTCTCATACCTCTAATTCCAGCGGTACTCAGGAAAGTGAAGAGGGACAGGGCCATTATCCTTCTAGTAGACATTTTTGGACCAAGAGGTTTTGGTTCATGGATATTCTGGAACTAGCAGAAGCGGGACCTTTGCATCTACTAGTAAGGCACAATCTGCTGTCTCAGAACAACGGGAGGATGTTGCACAACAACGCTTCATGGTTACAACTAACTGCCTGGAGATTGAATGACAAGAATTAATAAGTCAAGGATTATCGGAACAAGTAGTCAACATCTTACTTGCATCTAAGAAGACTTCTACTTTTTTAACCTATTCAGGGAAATGGAGAGAATTTGTTCATTGATGTAATGCCAAATCACTGGATCACACAGATATCTCTATAGTTACTTTTTTTAACTTACCTTAGCCACTTGTTCCACAAAGGTCTGTCACTATCTTCTATCAAAGTGCATGTAGCTGCAATACCCAGCATTTTACACAGATGAGAAAATCAGTCTGTGGGCTCCCATCCAACGGTGTTAAGAATTCTTAAGGGAGTCAGCCACTTAAGACCCCTGAAGAGACATATCATTCCTCAATAGAGCCTGTCTCGTACTGAAAATGTTCATGGGACCACCTTTTGAATCTACGGCGATGTGAGGAGAAATTGTTTACGTGGAAAATGACATTTTTAGTAGAGGTTACATCAGCCAGAAGGGTAAGTGAACATTAATCATTAATGCACCCTATTTCCAGTCATTTAATGATAGGATTGTCTGCAGGCCTAATCCCAAATTCTTGCAGAAAGTGGTAACACAATTTCATCTGGACCAGGTCATAATTTTTCCTAATTTCTGCCCTAAACCCCACAAATCACAAGAAGAGGCCAGACACCACTTAATTGCTGTCTGGAGAGCATTTAACTTCTATAGTCACAGAACCATAAAAAGAAGGCCATCAGGACAACTTTTTGTCTTTTAATTCACAAGCTGGAGGCAAACCTGTCACTAAACAAACTATTTTCATCTGGATCTCTTCTTTTATAAAGTTTTGTTATACACTGGATAAGATACATATTCCAGGATCTATACGAGCCCATTCAGTAAGAGGAGTGGTTACTACACAGGCACATTTTAAATCACTTCCCATTCAGGACATTTGTAAGGCTGCAACATGATCATCACTAACATCTGACCTTCCATCCTTTTGTTTTCTATTCCTTTGGTCAGGTTCACTCGGTGTGTGGAGTTCATCTGATAGGTAAGAAGATGAAGATTACCTGTAATATTGTTTATTCATAGTCAATGAACTCCACACACCTATATCCCTCCCTCCTTTCCCCCTTTATTTGCTGTTGTTATTTTTGAAAATTGGATACTGTTACTAAACAGGGGTGGGTTTTTATGGAGGGGGGACAAGATTCTGGCACCAACAAGGATTATTTAGGATCTCTGGGAAAGAGATCGGTTTGTTCTCCTGACCCAAATGACATGGAGAGCGGGAGTTCACTTGTGTGTAGAGTTCATCGACTACGAAGAAATCATATTACAGATAATCTTTGTCATACTTAAGTCACACCATGTTGTGTGTGAGCATGGTGACAAAGCAACCAATGTTTTGGCCCATTGCCTCAGGCATTCGACTGCAACATGTTTGATTACCAAGGGCCGCACAAAATCAGGCAAGAAGAATTCCAAAACTTCTTATCCCTTTATGAAGCTGAATCTCGTAAAAACTCCTCTTTAATTGAGTTTTTCAATAAACTCTCTCCACTGCTAGGATGTGTTCAGAGAATCTTTCCTGTCCATGTCTCTGACTTCAACCTTCTGCCAAGCATCTATATCACAAAATAAGAACCCTCTTCACTGTGGTTCATATCAAACTATTTCTCCTATTCCTGCTATAAATCCTTGCAACCGCCTCATTTATTATATCATCTGCTGACCAAACAGGAGTCATTTTTTTAATCTTCAATGTCTGTTTAACATTATATACTTGCCTTCAACCTCAACGCTCCTCAAAATCCTTGTTTCACTAGATGCAGAAAAAGCTTTTGATTCGTGTTGCGTGGGATGACCTCTTTGCTACACTCCATAAATTTGGTTTTGGCCCCAACTTTGTCTCATGGATCAAATTGTTATGTCACCTCTGGCTTCTGTCTGTACTAATAATATACACTCCAAATATTTATTACTGCATCATGGTACTAGGCAGTGTTGCCCTCTTTCCCCTCTCCTCTTTGCCATTGCCATTGAGCTCTATTGCCAAATTTTTCTATTTCCATGCACAATAACCAAGAACACATGTGGCAAAACAGGCAGGGAGGGCACAAACAAAAGGTCTCTATGCACTTTAGAGCGATTTTTCTCGGGTTACAAATGTAATTTTCACATACGTGAACTTTTCCCCATTAATTCAGTCGCTCAGCACAACCCTGTTACCAACATCCCCTTCCCTCTATAACCTCTTAAAATCTAACATTACTTCCCTTTAGAATGTACACAACAGGTCTGCGCTAGTTGATCAGCTTTTATTCTTTCTCTTGAGGGCTGCATTAACTCTGTGTAAATTATGAGCAAGCTCCCACTTTCACCACCAGGAGGTGCTAATAGTAGGCTGGGATCAGTAAGAGGAATCCAGTGCTATAGTATGTGTTGTTTAAATTAAATTGCTTGTCTAGTTTTTTTTTTTCTTTTGGTTTTTAAAAAAAAAAAAAACAGATTCAAGAATAATTATTTTTGATAATTATAGGGGGCAATTTGAGTATTTGATTCACTTGTGATGTGTGTCATTAAGTTTTAATTAAGTTCCCCATCCGAGTACAAATGTGCTGGTCTGGTCTTGTCTGTCTTTTTTGGTTTTTAGCCCGGCAGCATTTTAATTGAAAAAATATAAAAAGTCATATAATGATCATTCTTTTTAATTTGGAGGCTATAGAAAAGGAGTAATTATGTGATATATGTTTGATGACATTTCTCAATGTTTTAATGCCTTGTCCGGTCAGTTTTGTCTTGGTTCATCTTTTACTCACCCCGGCAGAAAATGAAGGTGGGGACTTGTCAGTCCATTTAACCTCATACTACATGGTTATTTTTGTTATTTTTGTTATATATATATATATATATATATATATATATATATATATATATATATAGAGAGAGAGAGAGAGAGAGAGAGAGAGAGAGAGAGAGAGAGAGAGAGAGAGAGAGAGAGAGAGAGAGAGAGTAAGGAAGTAAGGGATTGGTTGGTTAAAAAACGTAAAAGACAATGTAAACAAACTGGTTAGTAAGCAAAGTAATTACTATAAAGTGTTTGGGATCAAAACTAAAGATGGTTTAATTAATACACTGTTAATTGATAATGGTTTGTTAAATAAGGGAGATTAAAAATAATTAATTCAGGGTTAAAATAATTAGTTCTTATTGTGCAGTGACAATACATTGGGGGCATTAGGACCCGGTAGTGGCTACAGGAGACGGGACCAACTCCAGGTTTATTTAATAGACTAATTAGCAGATTAATTAATGTTAAAAGTGTGTGTGTGTGTGTGTGTGTGTGTGTGTGTGTGTGTGTGTGTGAGAGTGTGAGTGTGAGAGAAGGGTGAAGGGTGAAGGGTGATAGTAGGAGTTTGGTTTGGAGAGCAAGCGGATTATAGTGAGACTGGAAAAAACGAACTATTGGAAAATGTATTTGGGATTACGAATTGGATTGTGAATTGGTGTTGACGACGAGGGAACAGGCTTAGCCTGCCTCGTTACTAATTAGAGAAAGAACTGTTTAGCTAGGGCCCGAGAACGGGTTAGGTTTTGTTTTGTTCATTTTTCTTTTTAATATTGTAAACAATAAACACACACTACAGCGTTTCTTGGCATCCTGTGTTTAAAGCATTTATTTTAAGAAGGAAAACTTGTGACTGGAGGGCAATCCATCACTATATATATATATATATATATATATATATATAATATATAATATAGTATATATATATATATATATATATTAGATAAACATCTGCCATGATGACAGGAACTAGTATTTCTGAAAGATTAATAGAGTTATAAAGAAAACATTGATCAAGACAACACAAATAAATCAAGAAAGTAATGACAAACATCAATGTTCTTCTGAAATATGAAAATGAATGGAAAATACTAAGGCAAACAACTGTGTTTACAACACTGTATGGGAACAAGAAGAAACATAGATGGTATTAATGAAAAATATATTTTTTACCAAGGAAAACTCAACAGGAATCAAGACCATTACTATCTGGCTCTACAGGAGCCCGCAGGCTTTAAACTGATATTGATTGGATATTTTACTGAATCACTTCCCTCGTTTTCCTCATCTGCTAAATCAATGTTGAAAATAAAAAGGCTCATATTGTCAGACCTGGCAGCACAAATGACTGTTTTCTAATTGTGATAATTACGTTGTTAATTATTTTTTACCATGTGTGCCTGTGTATGTCATTCCTTTCAATAATTCTGTACTTGACAAACATACAGTTTCTAATACACATTAGAAACTGAAAACAAACAACCTTGTGACAAGAAATCATGTACAATCACACATATTGATTGTTATGTTAGGAAAGTATTTGTTTCTATTTGCTTGGAAATGTATTCATACAGGCCTCTGTACAGGAAGGATGTTAAGGTAAGTATGAAAGCAAGTTCTAGCTATGTGACTCTTGTACGCGTATCCCTGCACCCAATTCATAAACCAAAAGTTGTACAGATGCAGAAGCTTGTAGTGTATGAATCCTCCCTCTAGAGTTGCATGCAGTCTCTTCTTCACCTAAAATTTCAGTGCAATTACTAACTTCAGTACACTTAAGCAGTACTCCAATCAAGCAGGTGAAAGCTGGTGTTTTTTTTGTTTTTTTTTACCAATGTTTAAGAAAATATAACATACATTCTCAATAAATAATATAATATTTGGCAAGAGTTGTGTTCCTTTGAAAGTTAATTATTTTTAAATTTAGAAATAGACAACAAAATTGCCAGGTCCACCTTTGTTTATAGCTATCCAATGATTTGAGAATAGGGTAATAATAAGCATAATGAATTGGGAGAATACACATTGTAATACCATGGACCTGTCATAAGTGACATTTGGACAGAACTGTAGTTGTTTTTTGATTGTTATCGTTACTTGTTTTATTGGCTCTATTGAATTACTTTCACATTTTTTTGTGGCGATTTAAATGAGATCCTAGTGATCTCGTTCTCTTCTAAAAGTAATTTATCCTGAAAAACTCTGCTGAAGCTCTCCTGAAAATCCATCAAGTACATTCCCTCTATATTATTACTTCAAGAAGACATCGTGGAATCAAGAAACTCTGCTCGTGAACTTAAAAATCTTTTCACCAGAAACTCTGAGAACATTTACTTCACATAGCTAAATTGGTACTTATAAGACATTGGTAAAGACATTAGTAAAAATTGCAACTAAAAAACTATAACTAAACTAATAATTGCTGGAAAAAGAATCCTTATATCTACTTGAAGACAAAGACTTTGGTTAACTTTCTTCAAGTTAAATTCTTCAAAACTGCTACGCTGTTTATACAGAACCTTGGTTTGGAAGGATAAAGGACATCACCTTTTATTCAACTTTATTTCTACAAAGATCCAGACAGGATCAGATTGAGAAACAATGGTGGATTTGTTTTTACATCTGAGACTCCTGTTCATTTCCCCTTACATAAAGTATGGTAACTATCCAATTTATTGAATTTAACACTGTATAAAATAGGAATTAATTTTGTTTAAATGTTTCTGATGAAATGTGCTATTAATACATGTTTGAGTATACTTTGAATGTCAGTTCTGACAATGCTTATATACATTTGTATTGAATGTTTGTATCTTCTGAATAAACAGTCATTTTGTTTACTTTTCAAGATTTGTCTGTTAATTTTTGTCTGAAACATAAAGCACTGATATTAGCATTTTTGAACCAAAAATGTATTGGTCTTTGTATTTACATTGAATTGGTTTACTAAGACACAATATTTATTTGAAATACTTATTACTGTGTTTGAATTTAGTTTTCCCCTTGACATTTAAAATTAAATGTTAAAAAATACCTCACACTACAATTGGGCATGGGTGAAATTACAAAACATAATTGGCAACTCTTAAAAAAAAATGCTTTGAACAAAGCATTTGGAGCTATGTATGAAAATACATATCACTCAAGGGATGGAATGGTTATTCAGCGTGGTCAAGGTACCGGTAGCCTTTGGAAAATAAGGTACAATGAAATGAAAAGATGCTCGGTTGACACACTTAGTTTTTCCTCCATATTACACAAGCTATTTACATCTGGTTCATTGTTTACAAGTCATGCACCCTCTCTGGCTACATCTAAGTTAATTTTGAATTTACCAACTAATCCATATCTTGCTCCCTCTGCTTTTAACCAACTCTGAGGACACCTGTTTTTTTATTCCCTGGGAATCGTATTGTTTAAAAGCATTTGACTGATCAATCTGATACACAGTGAAAACTAGTCAATTAGACACTAAATAGAATACTTTGAATCTGACATGTACCTGTGGCCGTGCGCCCTGCCCCTGTGTGTATCTCTGATGTTGTCTGTTAATATAAATGGGTCTGTGTAGCACAAGTGATTTAAAATATATAGTTTTATTTAGGCACGATGATTGCACAATCACTTCACGTGCAGATAAAGTATGTAATAGTATGTGAGCACGGGGATTGCACAAATTAGTTCACGTGCTGGGATTCAAGTGAATAATTAATTAGTAATTGAATCCCAGCACAACTGTATGCTTAGTCACTCACTCAGGGTTGGCTGTTCGGTGAGTAGAGAATGAGAGAAAGAGGAGGAGTAAAATAAAGTAAATTAAAAATAACAATTGTTAATAATTGTAACATTTTGTGCTGGAAGCACCTGCACGGCACTTGTTTCTTTGTGTCACTGTGTTTGTTAGTGTCTGTCTGTTTTGGCCACCCCGTCATTTAATTTATCAAAGTGTTTTTGTCTGTTTAAACCTTTTATTTTTGTTCATTTATAATAAACCAGTGCAATATCGCCATTCACCATTCACTTCCTACTCTGTGTGTTTCTGTTCCGGGTCTGACGTCATCACCACCACCAGTCATCCTGTTCATAGCACTGTATCTAATTCTAGACATCTGTAACCTTTTTTTTAACAAAAAAGTTTTTTTTTTTTTTTTTTTTTTTTTTTTTTTTTTTTTAAGTATTTGCAACTTCAGAAGTTAAAAAAATAAACAATACAAAACACATTGACAATAACCCTTAGTGGCACAGTATAATATGATTTTGTAGTTAAAAAATATGGTGCAGACCCTCACATTTTTGCACTTTTTATGGTAAAGATGCAGTAAATAAGTTGAGAAATTTATAACATTATAGTTTGGAGAGAAATAGGCCCCCGGTTGTCATGACAATTTGATGTTAGAAATAATGAAATTACCTGGTTACCATAGTAACACCAGATAAGTTTTGGGGGAGACAGCTCTCCTGAATTCCTAAGCTTTGAAGGCCCCTGAATAAGCAAAATATAGCTGAGCATGCTTGCACCTGGTTAACAAGGTTGAATGTTGGAGAAGCTGTTCTTTAGTCCAGTGAGTTGTACAGTCTGTAAGAGAAGAGGGAGTGTGTTATCAACACCTAACAAGCAGAGTCAGAATAGCGGAGAGCTCCCTAGAATATTTGTTAAAATTGTGAGAAACTTTAATAATACAAAAAGATGTAAAGAGAACTCGACCAACTGGATCGCCGCAGAAGAAAGAAGGAAGGCCAACAAACTTATGCCAATAAATTAATGAACTGATTAGGCCTGCTGACACTGGTCAAGTTTACAGCAAGATTTCCTATGTAACGAGTGAGGCTCGGTTGCCTAATCAGGAGCACAGACAATTTTACAGCAAGTCGGCCTCTGACACAAGTGGAACAACAGATGACTGACTCATACCCTGCATCGACTCTGCAAGACAAAAATTGAGTATTCCCAGTTCAACTTAAAGAGATTTGATAGAATCTATATGTGGGAATGTAATGTGTGTGTGTGTGTGTGTGTGTGTGTGTGTGTGTGTATATATATATATATATATATATATATATATATATATATATATATATATATATAATCGTAAATCTCGAAAAACTACTCACTTCTAAATCTTTTGTAGTCATTTTTGTATTACTTTAGTATAAATACATGTTCATTTGGATTCACATGTTGTTTTTTTCTGACTTTATGTGAACGAAAAGACACACATTTGCCTGTTTTCCCATTGGAATAGTGATATTTTGAAATATCACTGTCCTGGTCACAAAAGCAAAGTTTGTGGAGAATAATAGCCATTTTCTATACTTTTGAGACATAAGCAACTAGGAAATAACACTTACTACCCAGGAACAAAAATTGTGTTACATAGTGTTATCTTTCTTATTTTTGTACCATATTAACTCACTTTGATAAAATGTATAGATTATATAAACATGTTGTGTTATTATTCAACTGCGTTTCATTTTCTGGATCTTCAGCTTGGAAGTAATTGATAATTAAAAGTGCTAATGAATTAAAATCATTACACATACCAGCTGGTTACTCTTGATTGGGTATTGTACATTTATTTACTTAATTCTTCCTAAAGAATATCATAAATGTCTGAAAACGTAATAAAAGCAAAAGGACGACACAGGAAATATTAAAGCCGTACTGCCAAAATTTCTCATGAACTTTAAATTAAATAGGTCTGTCTGTTTTTGATGAAGATTGTTTGCTAAATTACTAGCAATTTTGTATTTTGCTTTGTTTTATTTGACATTGTTTAAAGTTTACTAAATGCATGTCCCTAATTTGTTACCTGTGACTGACTGTAGTTTTCCACTGTAAACCAATTTGTAGAAGTGATGAAAACGAATTTTAAGTCCTGCCCTAGCTGAAAATTGCATTTCAAAGAATGCATGATGGAACTAAGTGAAGGAGGACCATGTGGTGTCCCACGTTGAACTCTTGGTTCAAAGCTGTTAGCTTCCACAATGAAAAATTTAACACATACAAAAAGTTCACACAAGAAGAGACTGGAGATGAAGAAGGCGTGCTGATCCAGACCACAAGACAATGTCTGGTTGAAGGTTAGTGGTGGCAATCTCAGGTGGAAAAATAAGCCGTTGACCAACATCTGCCAGCATCTTCCAGTTGTCCTGAATGAGGGTTGGTTTTAACACCTTTTCTTGGTGGTTGCTCTCCTGGATGGAGGAATATTGTCTTATGTGTGTAATGCTTTGATAGAACTGGTGGCAACTTATTGGTCAAGTTACGTTTGTCTTCCAATGCTAGGGCCAAACATTGCAGCACCTGGTTATGGCACCAAGTAAACCGTCCTTGGCTAAGACCCTCCTTAGATTCCTGTCAAAATGTGCCTTAATGTTGCAGGTGATGAACACAAAGGACAAATATGTTTCATGAGTTGTATGCCTTATTTTTTTTCCCAAAAATTTGTGTGTGTTGTTTAATTGGCCAGGTATTTTTCATCAGAGATACATTGAATGTCACTTTCCAAAGTTTTTTGAAAACGTGGGTGCATTTTTGAGGTTGCAGATTTAATAAGCAGGCTTTAGCCTAATATTGAAAAATAATATTTTCTTTTTTTTCACCTCTACATTACAACAATTACCTAACATCCACAAATAACACTGAACTAATAATAGTATGTATTGCAGATTTGTTGTCTTCTCTGTTTGATTTCAGCATACTTAGCTGAGCTCATCATGCTTTACTATGCACTGTATAGAAGTAGCCCCCACCACAATAATCCCCAAAAGAACTAGTAAATAAATAACAACAAATAAATACATCTTGAAGATTTGCTATTTGGTCTGTGATCTCCACTTCACTATGTATATTAATTAGGGATGCACCGAATCCAGGATTCGGCTCGAATACCTACATTTTCAGCAGGGTTCGGATTCGGCCGAATACTTAGGAATCGGTGACCCGAATCCGAATCCTACATCCGCCCAAACACATTTTTTCCATTTTAATACATCCCTACAATGTGTGCAGTTCTTCAAATAAAAGACACAAATCCAATATTGAATGTAAAAGTTGTATTTAATAACAGGTATTCAAGAACAAGAACATGTATGATGAACTCTGATACATAATTTTAATGTGCCAATAAAAGTTGAACCATTTGGGAACTGCTGCATTTTATTAAAATAATTTTAAAACAATTTTGTAGTCTATTTGATAGGTGTTACACACATGGTGCATTTAAATCAACGTGGGGTTTGTTTCACAGGGATTCAGGTCACTAACAGTTTTTCTTCATAGTTCTGAGATCAGTTGACACGGATTGAAACATAATAAAATAGTGGGTTATAGCAAAGATGCAGCTCTTTCTTATAAAGGTAAACTGTTTTATATTTTGACATTTCTCTTGTGGGGGGAGGGGCTAGCAGTAAATTGTGTAAGTTTCAAAGTAAAATCTTATTCAGGGATTGTTGTGTGAAATTTAATTACTTTAAATTTAAAAGGAAGTTGATGTGGAAGTAAATAAGGCAATTACTTCACAGAGTAATTTTAAAAGGTCCTTTATTATTTCACACACACACACACGCACGCAGTTACATACACAGATGCTATACTGCGAATAACGATATCCCTAACGGGACACAACCCAACAAGGTTACATACAAAGATTATATTAATCACAGATCAATACAATCCATGAGACGCAACTGAACTAATTCTTACCCTTCCAAGCGGATCGGGAGAGCCCTTCGATCCTGGTAAGAGAAAGCAGCTGTCTCCAAGAAATTACCGAGCAGGACTGCGCGCTAATCCTCACGGCTGACTCTCATCAGAGCAGGGGAGAACCCCGTCCTTTATAACTTACCAAGTTAGGCTTTTGCATGCGAGAGAGTATTTGGCCAGATCACTCCCTCGAGGCTCGGCCCTCTGAATAAACTATTCCTTTCCCTAGAACATTCTAACCAAAACAAGTTATATAAACGTGACAAAAACAAGTTATATAAGATATGGGGTTATTATAGGGCAAGGGCAAAGATGAACTCGAACGCATTTCTAGAACTTTCTAAAACACACTTTTTTTTTATTACAGGGATATATTTCCATTCGGTAATAAAAATACTATTAACTAAAAGGCTCAAAACTATAGATTCTGCACATCCCTTGTTAGTAGCTGCCAGTGTGTTTTTTATTCAATGGTTTCCTTCAGTTTTGTTAACAATTTTTGTAGGATTTAGTATTCGGTTCGGTATTCTGCTGAATCTTTTGAGATGAAATTGGTATTCGGCTGAATCCTAAAAAAAAAGATTCCGTGCATCCCCAATATTAATCACCCCATTTCATTCATGTGATAATAAATACATTCTTGCGCTACAAGAATTAAATTGACACTGTGGCAGGCTGGTGAGTGGATAGAGGCCCAGAGACAGACTGCAGTTCACAAAAAATACGAATTTTATTATAAATACACAAAATAAACATACACAAGGGCAAAACAAAGATGTTTAAACACAAATACCTAAACAAAAAGCAAAACTTACAAAAAATAAAGATTCCCAGGCTGGGCAATGCCTTCACTGGATGTAGAATTCACAAAACCAACAAATCAAAACCACCAACCTGCTTCCTCAGCTCCCTCCTCCCAATAAGAAGTAGAGGCCTCCTTTTTTATGTCAGGTGGCTGGGCGCTGATTGATCATTAATTAAGTTAATCATTTAATCAATTAATCAACCCCAGCCACCTGAACATAATAAACCCAGGCAGGGAGGGGAAATTAACCCCATCACTGCCAATTTAAAAAGACTTTTGTTAGAGTTCATGACATTTTACTTTTGTTTGAGAAAAAATTATCTTGTTAGATAGAACATGTTTCATTCACACAGCGCACAGGGAGTAAAGAATTTAAACGGCAATGGAGAGTCAAGAAGCTCAGCTAATATTTCTTAGTGTTGTGTGTATGGTTAGAACTTTTCTTGGGCTATTCAAGTTCTTTTCTGATAATGTGTTAACAATAAAACACAATAGTGTATCTCATGGGCAATAATTTTAATGATAAATGTTATATTGTACCACTTACCATGAAATGAAAATACTGTTGTTCAGTGTTGGAAAATTGTGTTTTCATTTGTTATACTGGATTACAATACCACAGTTTTATTACTAAGTCCTATTAGAAAACTACATATTTTGTGCATATTTTTTGTAGTTAAAAAAATATAACCTCTAGTACTAACTAGCTAATTCTTACATCCATACACTTTATGGATATACGTTCCCAAAATACAGATTATTGTAAAAGTTTTTGTTTCATATTAGGTTATTTGGGGATTTTAGCCTTTTTTCAAAGTTATTCATTGTGTACCTGTGCGTGTATTTGTGAAACTAAATTTGTTAAAAAAAAAAAAAAAAAAGCAATTAGCATACACGTTTTTAACCACTTTGCAGACTCCATGGGCTATGTTCAATTCCCTTAGTGGTAATTGGTTAGCCGCAATCAGCCATGTTTGATTTTGCATTATACAACTGGCATTCCATCATTAAACTGCACCACACTCCATACACAGAGAGTCAGGTCCTTTGCAAACCTGCCAGACTTGTCTCTGTTTACTTACACAGCTTGATTGATAGGCTGTTTGCTTTGAAGAAAGTGGCTCTGATTGGTGTGCCGATGTCACTTTCTCACAGACCCACATTCCTGTTTTTTTTTTTTTTTTGGTAGAACACAAACTTTCTATGTGTAGGAAAACACAACTATCTAATACATGTAAGTAATGAATTTTGTGATATTCTAGATTTTGGAAATGTGTTTTTTGGACAGACATATAATGTAATAATCAAATGTAGAAAGTAGGGGATGACATTGTTTATATGCATATTTGATTCCTTTATACAGTTAGATCTATATTATAATAAATATGTAAATATGCTGAATGGCTATTTTTGTATATAAGCTAATTTATATAATGTATATGTTTGTATTGTTAAAATGGTAATCGCACTATTTTGCATTGCCAAAGGAAACAGTACTAGTGGTGTATAGTTTTTTAAAATACTGAATTTACATTTTGCATTTGTTGTTCCCATGAAGGATTTCAAAATCAAATACGAGCTCACTTTGTATTTAGTCAACTGGTTATTTATTGCAGCCAGTGTTACATTTTTGTAATGTTAGTTTAAACAGGAGTGGGAGTAAAGAAAAGCCAAGATGGAAAGTGTATGGTGCCGAGAACACTTTTAGCAGTTTATATATTAACAGTAGCCTATATACTACAAATTCAAAGCAAATATGCGTATACAACCAACATAAACAAACACAGTGTGTACAATAGTTTCAAAAAACATTTCTTTATACATCTGACAGAAATACAATGAGTTCTGGTTGTAAATCTCCCTCTCGACCTGTGAGGGGGCTAAATAGCGAAAGGAAAAGTATCTGGACGGGCTGGCCTGACAGTTCGTTTCCGAAGTCAGGAGGTCGGTCAGCCTGGATGGAAGCGAGACTCTGTTGCGGGAACGTATTGACCTGGAAGGTAAATGAGGTAGCAGCTGCAAGCTATAGATGCAGCTGGAATCATTTACCAAGGGATCATGCAAAGTAGCATAAAAGAGGCTAGAGAAATGCAAATCTTTTCCTTCGCTTGTGTTTGCGCTTTAACCTGGAAGGACCGAGAGAGCTGCAGTAGTGACTGCCGGAGAAATAAAAAATGAACATAAAAGAATATTTGTGAGTGTTGTGCTTGTTTGCATTGTCTGTTAGTAACTATCTGTGTTTATTGAACCACCAGACAGCTAACACGTATCTGGAGCTGTCACCTTGGGCCAGCAAAAGCCGGATCATCACTGCACCAATACAGTCACGAAATAACATTGTTTATCACCCAAAACGAGCACGATCACACACAAAGGACTGGAGACCGTGTGCCGTATTATTCTGGGGCAGATATGTCTGTGATTATTGTTTGGGATTGTAACCCTGTTGTTTTCTCCATGCAATACACATTGTTGTGTATTGCCGGGATTTATTATTTGGTCGCCAGACCCGGATTACAATTAAAACTACTTTCCCACCAGATTACAATTGTTTGTGATTTCCTTTGCATGTATCACCTATACAGCTGGTCACAATCACCGGCCAAATTGCCACACATGGTGTCAGAACACAGGATGGATCGCAACACACTGGCAGGACATAGATGAGAGAAGGAGGGAGGAGCGCTACACTGAGCTCATTGAGCGGGTAGGGCTGGCAATGTCCACAGCGCCAGCTCCTACCGCAACACCCGTTCTGTCGGCACTGAAGGCTCGGGCGATGAAGATGTTGACGGAGGACGACCCGGAGATGTACTTGGTGGCATACAAACAGCTGGCTACTGCGGCTTGGTCAAGAGAGTTCTGGGCGAGCCAGCTGGGTTCCTGTTTGATTGGGGAAGCTCAGGCAGCCTATCAGTCTATTAGTGACCTCAACCCCGCCAACTATGACCTGGTTCGCGGCCTCAACAAGGAGCGATTACTGTATAGAGTAAATCTAGCCGCAGGCACAGGGCAGCCTGTAACACAGCTGTAACACAATTATTGGTTCCCCCGTCTTGTCGGACCGAGGTCATGAAGCTGGCACATGATATTCCTTTTACGGGGCACCTCAGAGCTGAGAAGACAAGAGAGTGGATATTGGCTTGATTCTATTGGATAGGTCTTCATACTGACGTGTCGAGATATGTAGACAATTGCCCAGACTGCCAGCGACTAGCACCAGGTCGAGTGTGCCCTGCCCCTTTGGTTCCACTGCCGATTATTTACACCCCCTTTGAACGCATTGCAATGGACATAATGGGCCCTTTGCTACCTTCTGACTCTGGGTATACGCATATGTTAGTAGTGGGATATTATGCAACACGATACCCAGAGGCAGTTCCATTGAGATCCACTAGCGCCGCTGCAATAGTCAACAAATTAGTACAGATTATGGCCAGAGTAGGGATCCCCAAAGAGATTTTGACTGATCATGGAACCAATTTTCTGTCTAACACGTTGCAGTAGGTATATAAAATATTGAAAATGCGTCCCATCAGAACGTCTGTTTATCATCCACAAACAGAAGGTTTGGTGGAACGCTTTAATCAGACCTTTAGGTCGATGCTGAGACGATTTGTAACACAAGAGCAAAAACATTGGGCATCACTTCTTCCCTACCTCCTTTTCGCAGTGAGAGAGGTGCCGCAGAGTTCGACAGGGTTCTCCCCCTTCGAGCTCCTGTACAGCCAACGGCCTCGCAGAATCCTCGATCTGTTGAAAGAGGGGTAGGAGGAGCACAAAGGCTCGTCCAAAAATGTAGTGAAGCATGTGCTCCTACTAAGAGATTGCCTAAATTGGGTCGGTCGTTTGGCCCAGGTCAACCTCAGTTCGGCTCAGCACGAACAACAGCAGCATTACAACAAAAATGCACTAATTTGAACCTTTCGACCAGGAGACAAGGTAATGCTGCTACTTCCCTCATCAGAATTGAAATTGTGTGCTAATTGGCAAGGGCCATATGAAATGATTCAGGCTATAGGGAAAGTGAATTTTGAAATTAGACAGCCCGATCACCATAATGAACGTAAAATTTATGATGCAAATTTATTAAAGCCCTGGCAGGCAAGGGAGGTCTTGTTCATAGCCCCAGGCAATATAAATGATGATTTAGGCCCCTGTCCAAAGACTCCTAGCACAAAAATCATTTTGATGGGGGAACAATTGGTTCCAGATCAGCAACGGGAGCTGTGTAAGGTTATTGAGGAGGTCAGCGATGTTTTTTTCTGACTTGCCCGGCAGAACTAATTTGGTTGAATATTACATTATCTCTCCACCAGGTGTCACCGTGCGAGTGATTTCCTTTGCACTGCATCACCTCTACACCTGTTCACAATACAAAACAAAGTGCAAACAGAAACTAAAAAGAAAACAATTTAAAAAAAACCCAAAAGCTGTTTTGCTTGTTTCTTAGCTTATTGTAATAATTTGTTACCTCTAAGTCACCGTGCATAAGGGCAAAATATAAGCAACTTATGACTTAGAGGTAACAAGTTATTACAATAAGCTAAGAACCAAGAAAAACAGCTTTTGGGGTTTTTGAAACAATCTTTAAAAATGTATCTATAAATGTGCTGGCTGCAAAAAGAACGTAACAAGCAGACAAAATATGTTTATATTTTTTTAAACAACCTTGAGTGACAAATTCAGCGAAATTTTCAAGTTTTATAAACCTTTTAAAATTGTTGACATACTATTGAAAAGGAATATGAAATTTTCATATTTTGTTGCCTTTAAATCAATAAATAGTATACACGACAAACCTTAAATGACAAATTTTTTTTATTTTCTTTAAATTTCTAATACTGCGTAGAAATAATTATTAATTATTAGTAAATTGTAACAGCATATATGCCACTGACTCGCTAGGTCAATGTACAGACTAGTATAAGCATAACTCGAACACCAATCATGAAGTTGGTATTTGTTTGACTGTTGCCATATAGAAAACAAATGCATGGCTCTGATAAAAGTATGACTTTATAGCGTAACACTGTAAGGAAAATAAAATGCATGTTTTTCAAGGAAAATTGCAAGAAGCTGAAAACAACTTTTCGTTTTTGCTTATAAAATCAGCTCTTGGCTCGCCAACACTTGCCATTGCTACAGTACACATTCCAAACACACTCATTTTTCACAGTTCACAAAATATTTTTAATAAGACAGAAAATCGTCTATAGACAGAACACTCCCACAGCTGTTTAAAGTCTTTTGATTGTGTAGTGCCAGGTTTTTTTTTTTTTTGTAGTTTGACTAAATGGAGTTCAGGTTTTGCGTGTAGCTTTCTCTGTTCTGTTTGAGTAGAGCGCATCCCAGTCCCAGGTTCTGTATATGGTATGTGTGTGTAAGTGCAGACAGTCTGTATGATGTGTTTGCTGTTAAGTTTATACTGTGCATTTTAAACTTCACAAAGTGAGTGTGTTATTTTGCTATGTCTCAAACACAGCTACACTACACAAAGTAACCCATTTATAATGACTTTTATCTGGTAATATATTCCCTGTTCAATGTGGCTACTATATTTGAATAAACAGTGCTTTTTTTGAAAATCGTGAAATAGTTTGTTTTATAAAAGAGCTATTCAAAACAGTTGTGACCAAGTTCAGTTATAAGGACAAGCTGTGGCTGTAATAAATTAGATTACAATTAGATTGTAATTGATTACAATCCACACACATTATTGTTGTAGTTATATATATAATAATATATTATATATTATATAATCTGTTCATATTAAAGTGAGAATAACCTTTATAATTTTATTTTTATATTCCTTTAAAGTTAGAATATCTAGGTGAATATAAGCATTTGCTTTTAACTGGTGCTTATGAGCCAAATCCTGATCATGTTAATCTGTTGTATTATGTTTTAGTGAATAAGGCTTCCATCCTTACTTTTTATATGTTTTATTAATGTATTAGGTTTGTTTATCCATTCAATAACTGGATCAGTGTTCCCAATTGTATCACACAGGTCTAAAAACACACAATCTGCCTAGTATTCTGTTTTGTCACAAGATTTATTTGGGATGGCTGTTAGGAAACCAATTTTATTTTGTCATTTACTTGAACTAGAAAATAACCCACAGAACAGAATGTCTGACATTTCCTCTATCATATGGTAAAATTGCCATCAGCCCCTTAGTAGTGTAGATTGCATAAGTTTGCAACACAGTTGTAAACTTTTAAAAGCAGGAAAAGGGAAACGGATTTTGGAAGATCCAGCACAAGGAACCTAGAACGCGAATTCAAACAGAAAGAAACTATGGACGAAAGAAAGGAAGAATTGGTAGGACTTGGAAAAGGAAACAGATATGGGACTCTTGTTGTAGGGTAACTACTGGTGGTTGGTGGTTAACCTATTGATCTGGACTGTGTTTACATTCTGCCATTGTGTTTATTTTCCTGTTTTTTTTTTTGTTCTCCCTTTTTGCTTTGGATTACTTTTCTCTTTTTACTTGCTACGCTCTTCTTACGCACCCTTTATTTTTGTGGACATTTATTGTTTTGTGCTGTTTTTAGAGACTACTTTTACAAACCACACAAGACGTATTGGAGGACTTTTAACAGTTGTGATTTTGTTTTATTTTTTTGAATTGTGTCATTAGTTAATTGCTGCATAAAATTACATTATCCTACACGGTTAGTGTTAATTGGACTGGAATGTGTTGGAGGGATCTTTTCAGGGTCGACAGGTGGCCCCAGGAGTCCTACAACCTGTGGAGAGAGAGAGAGTTTATACTCACCGGTTCCATCATCGAGGGTCTTGGTCCAGGCTTCAGGGTTTCCAGGGCTTTCATCCAAGATTGCTTTCAGTGGTCCAGAAAGTCGCCTGGTCCCGGATATGGAGAAAGATATGCAAGCGACAAAAGCATCATCTTACTTACTGTTGTATGTGGTCCTGACAGCCTCCTTCTTGTCTTTTTCTTTTTCTCCTAGACATCTCTGGGATCCTCATCATCAGCTGGTGGCCAATCGCAGACTTTTCTCGGCAAGGAGGATTAGCAGCGTTTCTGGCATGTGGGATGGTTAGCAGCAGGACAGTACTTGCCTTGGATTACACACACTTTATTTCTGGACTTGCTGGTTCAGCTAAAAACGAAAAAAAAATTTGTATTACATTTTTTTAGAGGTTTTACCCACGGTAAGGGAATGCCCTGGTTTTAGTTTTTGCAGTGTTGTGTGTTTGTCTCTTTTTTTTAAATACTTTACACTGTGGAGAAACAAAAAAACTTGTTTTAACCTATTTGGTTCTCCTGAGTGTGTGTTGGATCCCTGGGAATCAAAATAACCTGTCTAGGGAAGGTTGTACTCATTCGGTCACAAAGGCTTTCCTTCATGGCGCGTTTTTACTGCCTTGATGTTGCAAACTGAGTGAGACCCTTTCTGGGCTCTAGGGTGTTGCAGGCAGCATGCCTGTACCGTCAGTAATCTGGAGCCACGACAGCTTTGGTACAGCTTCCCATTTGTTAATGGTTGTCATTCCATTGAAAGGGAACGTTTACCATATTACCATAACCCTGGTTCCTTGAAAAAGAATGACAACTATTACCCTTCGAGGTCGTGTCCCCAGCTGACCTCTGATTTCAAAAGAAAATGGCAATATGCTACTGTGAGGACGTCACTCTTTAGCAGGAGGTGGGAGGGACTCCCTCCTCACAGCAGGGCCCTGATAGGGCAGCATTTTTATATATGATCAGTGATTGGCAGTCAGAGAGACCTCTTCACAGTCGGTAATGGTTGTCATTCTTTTTCAGGGAACCAGGGTTATGGTAATAACCTCAGGCTTAAAGAGCATGGAAAGCAAGAGCGAACATGTGGGTCTTGAGAGTTGATTTAAAGTGAGCAACAGTGGTAGCATCACGCACCAAAGCTGAGAGAGTTCCAAAGAGTCAGAGCCATGAAGCTAAATGAGCGTTCACCAAATGTGGTGCACTTTTGCTTGGGGATAACAAGCAGGCCAGAGTCGGAGGACCTCGGTTTGTGGGCAGGGTCATAACGGGTCAGCAGGTTGAAGAGGTACTCAGGACCTGTGTGATGGGCATTGTAAGTGAGCAGGAGAGTTTTGAAAATAATCCTGAACTTTAAAGGTAGCCAGTGCAGCTGGACAAGACGGGGGGTGATGTGTTCACGTTTTTTACCTCTGGTAAGGATCTTGGCAGTGGCATTCTGGACTAGCTGCAGTCGGTTTATGGTGCATGCCGGAAGACCAGCATATAGAGAGTTGCAGTAGACGAGTCGAAAGGAGACAAATTTATGACAAAGTATCTTGGCATCTGGTTGGGAAAGGTAAGGACGGACACTGGAGATGTTTCGAAGATGGTAGAAGGAGGATTTGACCACGGAGGACATGTGGGCATCAAGGCAGAGGTTGCTGTCAATAAGTACACCAAGACTTTGTACTATGAGGCAAGGCAGCAGTAGATAGTTTCTGAGGTTCAGGGCAGTTATATTTAGATTCTTAAGTTGAGTTTTAGATCCTACTGGAAGGAGTTTGCTAGTGTTCAGCTGAAGAAAACTGTCAGACATCCAGGCCTCGATATCTTGAATGCAAGCCGAGAGCTGGACCATGGCAGAAGGGCTTCCAGGGTCAATGTCGTCAGCATAGGAATGAAACATGAGGTTGTGATGGCGGATAAGGTGACCCAAGGGAAGCATGTAGATATTGAAGGGAAGGAGACCAAGAACAGATTTTGGGGGACACCACAAATGACTGGGTTTGCAACACCACTGCGTCCAGCATAGAAAACAGACTGCATGCATCCTGATAGGTATGAGGACATCCAGGAGAGACAGGTTCCAGAGATTCCAACATACTTCTGAAGGCAGTCAAGAAGAATGCCACGATCTATGGTGTGAAAAGCAGCTTGCAACATATAGCTACACTGGTGCAGGACGCTGTGACTGATCTGATGGTTGGAAGATTTCCTAGGCACCGTCTCCCTGAAAATAAGTTAGCAAGGCTTCGGTTAGCAGTTCAACAATAACAGAGAGAGATGGGTTAGAGATCTGAGGGAGTGTACAAATGCAATACCTATTGCTTACTACAGCTCCCAAGGGGATTGTTTGCTTAAGACACAGGAAATTCCAGCGTGTGGAAGCAGTACTAGAATGCTCTCATTTGTTTAAATGGCAATCATCAAGACATGCACTGACTGTGCACTTTGATTTGCCAGCTACACCGTCTGTCATTCTAAGCGCCTACTTTGAAATGAGCGTGTTAAGGTGTAGGCAAGCTTTTGCTATAGGTGTACTGTGACAGTTACTAGTGGGATGCAAGAGGAAAACACAATGGGTATTGTGCACAAACCCCTGATCGAAGGCTGAAGTCTCCGCAGCAGGACGAAGTGGGTCTGTCTGCAATGCCTTCCAGTGAGTCCAGCTGTGCTGAAGCAGGAGAGGGACGGAGCTCAGACTCGAAATAATAAGTGCAAGTTAGTTCTGTTCAACTATCTAATGTTTTGTTCTATGCATATAATTTTTACTCATAAATGTATGCTATACGTTTATGTTATACACTTTTATAAGTTGCTTTTTCTACGGTTTATTTGAGAGAATTTGTGTATCTTTATCTTTACAAGGTATAGTTCTGCTATAACTAAACCTTATTTCAAATAGAATGTTGGTAACCATGTTTTGTTGCATGTTGAATATGACAAACAGGTTTTTGCTAAACGAGGCGTTTCTCAAAGGCGTAAAAAGTCCTGTTTGTTTAAAGCATAAAAGTCGATTTCACTGCTTGAATTGAAAAATAAAGATTGAAAAAAAAAACCCTGGTGAATTCTTTCTAAAATATATGTCGATATTAATCATCAATTTCACAAAATAAAAATCGAATAGTAGCAAGCCTAATTTTAATGTAAAGACGCAAACTTCTGTAGCTATGTATGTCGTTGTGTGTAAAATAAACACTGGGGGCTGAATATGCCTAGACGCCAGCACCATTATCGACCATTATTAAGTTCCACAATCTTGCGGTTTTTATATTTATCGCTTAGTTACTAAATAACAGGAAGAAAATGTAATTGTGACAGACTGAGCATAGTTATGAATGCACTGCAGCTCGTATATTACGTGACACAAACAACCTGAACATTAACCTGTTAGATTTTTTAAAATTGAATACCTTTATAATTAAAGCTGTATGATGTATTAATAATTACATTTCAATATTGATCCATTGCCGTCTTGCCTATCACAGGTTCAGCTTTCACATGCTTGGATGTGTTTACGGAGTTACATAACCACATTGGTAACATGATACGAAAAGCCGGCCCTAAATGTGCTTTGCGTTCATATATATGTAAAGGCTGGCCCCGATCGGGGATTGCAGGCCCTAGGCCACATCGAAAAGGCGGCCTAAATCTGGGGCTGCCTCAGATCGCAAGTGTGAACAGGGTATTTGACAAGGGTGTGCAAAGGGGTGTGATAATACAAGGTCCAGACCAAGGTTTTACTCCCAAACTGTCCGTGCTTATTAAATTCCACAACAAAAAGAAATAAACCTTTTAAAAAATAAAGCAGATCCCCCCTGTACCAGCAATGCTATTGGTGAAGCAAAAAGATGGCAGGTTTCAGCCACAAACAAAAATAAACAAATCAAAACAAGACATTGATTACCACAATTCCTCCGTGTATGACACTGCGCCCTCGGTGCACAGCCGGCTCTATTGTACAGCAATATCGGCACTATGCTTTAGTGCGAGAGGTCCCAGGTTCCCCCCCCCCCGCCCTCCACCTGTGTGTGGATTGCCTCGCCCTGTGTGATGTGCCTGCCTGTGGGAACTGAGGTTACCTACATTGGTGTCAGAGTGGACGCAGGTACCCTGGAATGTACTCATCGGACTGTAGCTTGGTGAACAAGTCTTGTGGCAGGCAGGGGAGAGTGTAATGTGCACAGGGGAAGGCAGCAGCAGGGCTGGTAGGTGACGTAATCAAAGACATAAACCCGATATACGCTCCTTACATGTGTGATTACATCTCCTAACAGTCCTGCTGCTGTCTTCCCCTGTGTACACTACTATATTTTCATTTAAATGAATTTCAAGGGCCAGCAAAAAACAGACCTTTTAGGAATTCGTAAATAAGCCAAAAACTATACATTGATAAGGTCCTGTACATTGATAGTAATGCATATGCAGTTCCACTGCGGTGATAAATCAGATTCTATTACATGAACAGTAGAGATACTGTTTGCTAAAATAAATAAAGTTTTATTTAAATAGTAATACTTTCAAAACAGTAAAGCCCATGCAACATCAGGAATTTTTTGACCAAGTTATTTGTAAGCAAAAAAACAAATTTGTGTCAGCCAGAAATTATACAATTGATAGAAATGAGAACTGTGTAGCATAATGTTTTGCCTTGCACCTTACCAGAATTTGCACAAAAGTTTCTAAATTAGCAAGTGGAAAAATAGCTCTGTCTGTATTACAAGTGACCAAATTGAGTGCTGCACTTTTTCCATTGATTGATTGATTTGCACTGTTTGTTATATTTTTGCTGTGATTATTTGGTTGTTTTTATTTGATATTCATTATTATGTTCAGTTTTTGCTTTGTGTGTTGACTATTTTGTTATTACTACACTGGTAACCAAATGGTAGACAGACATCTCATGTCTCAAGTCTCATGCATTGGGCATGAGACTCACACATTAGCACGCTATCTCACGATCACACGCATTCCTAAGCTTATATAATGCGTTTTCAGTACAGTACTGTGGCAAAGTGGTTGATTGTGTACAGGTGCAGAAGTAATGCAGTGCAGGAATAAAACAGACAGAGATTGTAATCTGGTATGGAAAAGGGTATTTTTATTTTATAATCCAGATCTGGTGACCAAAACAATGATTACACAGCAATGTGTAATGCACAGGTTAATAATAACGGGTTTGCACGCTATCTCACGATCACACGCATTCCTAAGCTTATATAATGCGTTTTCAGTACAGTACTGTGGCAAAGTGGTTGATTGTGTACAGGTGCAGAAGTGATGCAGTGCAGGAATAAAACAGACAGAGATTGTAATCTGGTATGGAAAAGGGTATTTTTATTTTATAATCCAGATCTGGTGACCAAAACAATGATTACACAGCAATGTGTAATGCACAGGTTAATAATAATAATAATAATAATAATAATAATAATAATAAATAATAATAATAATAATAATAATAAGTCCCAAACAATAAACACAAGTATCTCTCGCACAATATACAAACACAGTCACCAGTCCTGGGTACGTGCTGTAGTGCTCATGTTTGGTGATACAGTTGAATGTGCAACAATAATGTAGTGCTGTTCCAGATTTTATGCTGGCCCTTAGCGACAGCTTCGGAATGTGTTAGCCGTCTATGAAAACACAGATAACAATTATAGACAAGACAAACACTCACGATATTTCACAAATACTGCATGGGTCCTTCCGGGTTATTTTTTGGACCCAAAGCAAGGAGCAGATTATGCTTCTTCATCCCCCTTATATGCTGTCATGCATCACCCCTTGGTAAACAAGTGCAGCTGCCTTTACAATCTGCGGCTGCTACGTCGTTTCCCTTCCAGGTCAATACTTTCTTGCAACGGCGTCTTCTTCCAGACTGACCGACTTCCCAACCCAGGGAAAGGACTGTCAGTCCGGTATATCCAAAGAACTCTGTTCTCGCTGATTAGCGCCCTCACAGGTCGGGAGGGAGATTTACAACCAAGATTCATTGTATTTCTGTCACAAGTACACATTTCATTGTCCCGGTAGCAGGCAAGCCATCAAGGAGAAAAAGATGTCACTCGTCATCTGGAAAGTGAAATACACCACACAAATAGCAGAGCAGTGTCTTAACAGCCACAAATTCCTTTTGTACCTGTGGCAAATCCCCTCACTTATAAAGTAAATTGAATATGTTTAGTAATTATGATTACTGTTGTCATGAATTTATTATTGTTAAGTATTAACCCTATTCAGGACATCTGGGTTCCCCAGCAGTAATTTGTTTGCTGATTTTTGTTTTGGTAGTACAATAATTTATCTTTTAAATTTTATGAATTATTTTTTTATTGGGTTCAAGATTTTCTTTTTTCTGTACAGTTAAATATTAATGAATTAAATTTAGCGGATGCATTTTTCCAAGCCAAAAGCATTATTAAAATGCAGTATGTTACATATAAAAAGTTACAAAGATAGAAACTTGAAATCCTTCTATCACATAAACATCAACTCACTATTTGCATTATATTAACAGACATGCTTGTGAAAATCTGGATACTATTTGCATGTCTTAATTGTCTATTAATTTCACATTTTTATATTTAATTTTAATCAAATATTCAATCAAATATATCTATATATATTATTTTTATATATATATATATATATTATATATATATATATATATATATATATATATATATATATATATATATACACCTTGTTTATGTACACAACATAAATGTTTTTTCCCTAGATGACACGTGCAGAAGTGAAAAGTACAACCCTGCTTGCACAGCACAGTATTCCTCTTGTGGCTGCAAATCACCTGAGCCTACTGTTTAAAGATATCTTCCCCGACAGTCAGGTTGCCCAACATTATGTATCTGTGCAAGTCAACACGTATGCTGAATGGTGCCATTGCTCCCTAGTGTCTTGTGAGGCAAATGAAGATTGAAGCCTTTTCTCTTTCTGTTGATGGCTCTAATGACGCAGGCTTAGAAAAAATGAACCCACTGATGGTGAGGATTTTTGATATCCAGAAACATCTTTTTGTGACGGCACAGTTACCTGACTTACGCCTCACTACTGGCATCATGCAGCCACTGCACAATACATCTTTTCAAAAATTGATGAGAGAATGACATTACATGAGATACCATGGGATAACTGTGTTGGGTTTTCTATAGACAATGCCAGTGTAAACATGGGTAAGAATAATTCAATTAAGCCTCGGGTTTCAAAGTAAGAATGCATTTGTGTATTTCATGGGATGTCCGTGTCACATCATCCACAATACTGCTACTGCTGGTGCTTCACAGTTTTTTGGTAGTGAATCTCACTCTTTGGGGCTGTAAATCTCATTCAGGCAAACCTTGGCATCTCTGGGTAGAACCGATTGACATTCTGAGGAAGCTAATTTTATCACCTGTTACCCATTGCCTCATTAAATTACTAACTATCCTATAAAAGCTGTGTTGTTAGCACAGTGCAGGCAGAGAGCAGGGCAGATTGTGTTGCTGGAGGAGGCAAACCAGGAACACATATATTGACTTTACTACTATATTGGAGTTATGAAGTGTGTCAAATAACATTATACTGATTGTACATTATTATTGTGGTGGTCTGTATATAAGACAACCTGCTGAAGTATCATTAGAAACTCAAAATTGGGATACAATACGTTGCAACACAACTGCACTGACAGTGGCTTTTGTTCTTTTTGCGTGTTACAGCAGGTACCAGGGCCTGGGGTTTTGGGCTGACCCCGAGTTGGAGAGTAACAGTGGGACAGCATTTGTGCCAGGGAGAAGCCGGTCCCGGGTTTTGACCGGGCCTAACTGTGTGGGGCTAATCTATAGCGAAGATGACAAGGGCCATTTTTGGCCTGGAGTGATACTGCGAGCCAGGACACAAGGAATACAAGGTCGAAATATCGTGAATTAGCCGGGCTAACGGGGCCCTCCCTGGCTATTTGTGCAATTTAACTTGTTTTTAGATAGTGTTAACATAAGCTAATTTTAGGAAGAATTGCTATTTTAGATAGATGTCATATTTATAGTTTTAGTTGGGATTGTATTTTTATTGTGTAGATTGTTATTTCAATAAAGATTGCTGTGGCCATTGATTGCAATAAAAAAAGGAAGCTTGCTCATCTGCGTTGTGGTCCTTCATCTGTTCATCTAGGGGGTTGGGTTGGTGTCATGGAATCCCAAAAGAACCTGTGAAGAGAGGGTGGAAAAAGGAAGTGTAAACTTACGTACATATAGTTAAGTGTTTGGTTTACTGTCACCCTGCCAGTTTGGTGCATTAAAGCATGTGATGTCTCTGTGGGATTTCTATATCAAGAAACTGAAGATCAACACAGCCACCCTAGGTCCCCTATTTATTCTGGCTGTCAAAATTCAGCATTTTAAACAGTGTCCAGTAGAGGATGTGCATACAACACACAGTGCCAAATAGTGATAAAGAGTCAATCAGAGTCTGTTTCTGCCTGCCACATGGCACAGATCAGGTACATCATCCAGAAAGCCTCACATTTTCCAACTCTGGCCCATCTTGCAAAGAAAATGTCTTGTATTGTGATCAACTTTTTGTTTCTTTTATATTGCGACCAATTGCCTGAAAGGGTTTCCTGGATGTTCCATAGTGTTTCTGGGCTTCAGGAAATTGTAATTTAAATTGCACTGCTAATGCATCCCATAGAGACATATTAGATTCAGAGACACAACCAGGAAGGAGATGCTCTCCAGGGATGCTACCTAAGTAGTTGTCTTTCTTTTAAAGACTGCTGTCTCTGCATGTTTCTGTTTTGTGTGAACTAATCCACGAACAGTCCTGTTCTAAAAAATAAATGAATGCAGAATGATTGCAGAATTAATGTCCAACAGCATTTATGAATACTGCATGCATCTACAGTATATTTCATTGACAAAAACAGACTTTGAATAAAACCTTTTTGAAAGGTTTGCACATATATCCAATTTATGAATGCTGAGTTTTCAGAACTCTAGTATTCTAGACAGCATATATGTTCAGAACCTCAGACTGCTGATTTCTAAATGCTATGCACTGTTAGAAATAAATGTGACACCTGTTAATCTCCAGAAAAAAGTGGCTGTATATTTGTAATGGAATAATAGATGCTTAAGCACACCCTGTACTAAACAGCAACGAATAAAATTGACAAGTGACATGCTGTCTTGAAATATTCCAGAAACGATTGAATCATTTAGAAGTTTTACAGTCTGTTGTAAATGTAAGTAATTTGATGACTACTGCAGTGTGCTAGTCTAGGACCTGTAATCAATCAAGAGAAACAGAGAACTTTCTCAGCCCCACACAGCAGGTGGTGTCACTTGTCTTGGTGATGAGGTGATTGGTTACTCTTTAGAGTCTGTGGGAAATTAACGCAGCTCCTTAGCTGTCATCTACACAGCTGGCTACTGCTCAGCAGTCGACACTGGATACAGTCAAGTCTCTGGCTTCTTTAACCCAAGTGCTCCTAACAGGAGGTGACTGAAAAATGGGCATAAAATGCTAATTTTAATATGTTTGAATCTGACATTGACGAACAAATTCTGTTAAATTGCAGGGTTTTTCACTTTAGCTTAAGTAATTTACTTTGTGTCACTTTTTTGTTTGCAGATGTTAGTTGTCATTTTTAAGCTTGCTGCCGTGCTTGTACATAAGTTATGCTAGACAGGTAAAAAACAAATTGAATGCTTCTAATGGTAAATGACAGTGCAAAACTACTTTGGCATCATGCAATGTTTTTATCTTGCCATTGTCTCCTATTCTGTCTAACTTTCTGTGAACAAATATTTGTCAATGCCTCTACCATTCTGCTTTATTTTACATATTTTTGCAAAATATGATTGCAATTATTTTGTTGTTTTTATTAAGCTATCCCTGGTCAGTAATCAGTTTTGACTCTTTATTTTCATTTCACATTGGTTATGCTTCGGGTCTTCCTTTAAAAATATCTTCTGAATTCATAACATCTGCTGCTAAATTCCAACCTGTTCAATCAGAAACATTTAATTGCTTCCTGACTTCCAAAGTTCATCATTTTGATTGGTTCAACTGTCCTCTCAGCAGGTCAGGTTCAGAAGGGCAAGAGCAGGTTTATGAATATGTAAGACAAGCCCCATATAATGACAATAAATTAATAAATAAATAAATACTTAATTTTGGTGGGGTAATAAAACCTTAAGCAAGAACTCTGCACGCTAAGCAACACAACAGCATTTAGACAGACAACAGATTTCACTCCCTAGGTTATCAAGTATTCAGTGTGGCAATGTCATGCACATTTTGAGTACAAACATAAATATTGATATGGTTGGAGGTACGCCCCTGTATATCTTGCATCTTTGCTCTTACTGGGCAGGAGTCTGTAAAGAGGATGTTATGATAAAAAATTGCAATCATGTTAAAAAGATATTTCAAGAATACATTCAACAAAGCAGAAAGATAGGAAAAGTAAGTGTTGTGTTTTAAACCCCACATCCTGTTTCCTAACACTTTCAGATTTATAAAGAATCGCAATATACACAGTTGCAGAGGACATGTTCTGAAATGTATTCTTCAATTTTTTTTTCTCTTGAAATAATGAACTTAAATGGCTCTAAGCAGTAGTTGTTAAATGATTAATGCATTGGTAAATGCATAGATTTACAATTAATTTGCATGTCTAATAGATAAATAGTTATTTGCTTATTACAATTACAACTGAGCAAGGGTGTATTACTATAGAGGATGAAGAGACCAGATGTACTATTTATTTAGCTTCTTAATATAATGCACTGCTTCACATTGCAAGACAGTAGCTTAAAGAGAATATTGCGGGGTTCCAAAAAATATAGCATTATACGTCCCCACGTGTTGCTACAACTGTTTAAATAATGTACCTGTATTTTTTCATGTAATTGTTAACATTCTGACATAGTCTAACACTTTCAACTTTTTAAAGTCTGTTTCAAAGCTCTTTTCAAAATGTCCGTTCTAGTGCACTGGGGTTTGAGATCTGTCCTCCTAAATCACTGCAGGAAGAGTAGTAAAAAAATAAAAACATAACAAGTGCTCTGGCTGGATCGTTATTGCTGTGTCACCTGTTTGACAATGTGGGCAATAATCCCTACATTATCAGTACACTAGAGTGGACATTTTGAAAAGAGCTTTGAAACAGACTTTTTAAAGTTATGTTTAAAAAGTTGTCAGGATGTTAATGAAAAGACAAATTACAGGTATGCTATTTAAACAGTTGTAACAACATATGGGGACGTGTAACACTGTATTTTTCAGAACCCCACTACTAACTCTTTAAAAACCTGGATGAGGTGGATTGCCTCAGACATTTGTATATTAGCTTGGGAGGAAATAGATGTCTGCATCTAAGTAATATAGCAAATCTTTAATTTCCACATGTTCTATTCTGTTTTTGTTGGGTTGTCATAGGGTTATATCTCCAGGAAGAACACATACAAGATTAGAATCCAGTTTATAGGCTTGTTAGGACTATATGATCTATGCAGATACAAGGGAGGTAAATACAAAATGCTTAAAATAGTTTGAATGTACACTTTGAAGCACTCAAATTGCATGCATACGAAAAGTACTACAATATAATTAATGCATAAGTATGTATCTACAAAATACATGTATATCTATTATGTTAAGTGATTTATCTAACAAGTTTTATATACATTATGTCTTTTTTCCCAACTAATTCTCGCTATTCTCTTGTGCAAAGCCTTTATGTAACTTGTTTCTTTTTTTGAATGTTCACTTGCACAAAGTTGCGTGTATTGTAATAATTACAATTTGCAACAAATAACAAGCAAACATCCATCACCCTAGCAAGTTTGTATGTATATATATATAAAAAATGTCCTGCCTGTTTTCTACTTTTTATTGGTTTTCCAGCAATTGTGAAGCACCTTGAGATATTATAGTACTGTATGTGAAATGCACGTTCTGTTCTTTCCTTACAATTTATGGTCCATTTGGCCTTACTATAATTCAGATAAATCTCTCAGATGCACTGTACACTTTTGAAAGGTCAGGAGTACTTGATAACTGGCTTCCCATGAGCTTTTCAGTCACTTTGTTTTTTGGTCTGCCCAATATGAACCATTTACATCATGCAGCTGAATATATCCTCATCGAACCACATGGAACTGTTTGGAATCACATCTGTTTATTGGTTTTAACTTCAACTCTAATTTGAGTGTTTTTACCTAATCAACCCCCTGAGATTGTATGCTAGGAATTGTATCATTTAGACAACATATTGTTAATTCGATATTAAACACATTTACACTAATAAAGAAGCGTGCTGCTTTTAATCATTTCTTTTATCTTTTGGGAATAAACAAATAATTTCCCCTTTTGGTAAAATGTTTTTTAACTGTGGCTTTTAGATACTTTAGTGCATAAGCAGTGTTTTTGGGATAGATAAAACAAACAGACTTACTTGGCTTGTACCTCAGACTAAGAACTAAAATTCCAGATTTTTTTTGTGTGAAGGACAAGCAGAATAAATAGTTTCAAAGCAAATAATCATTTGTTACTACATATTTCTAAAAAGTTTTGCAGTTTTGCAGTTTTATTTTATTTTTATTTTTATTTATTTATTTATTTATTTATTTATTTTTCAAATTTCAACAGCATCAGTTAGAAAGGAAACTGCCTGAGCACTCTATACAAGATCAAACATTCAGCTAAATCTGTGGTATCACCAAAACTATACTATATAATGTAAAGGCATTTGACAGAGAGAGAAGGAATTAGAACTGTAACTCTCCCTCCTGACCAAAAAGGGCACCTTGTAAGGTTGGTAGTATGCTTCCTCCTAGATGGGCAGCCTAGGCGGAAATCATAATCAGGTGTTCATATTAGGGGGAGCACGTACCTACAAGTACACGAACGGACTACGGGGCATACAGTGATTGGAGAAACCATGGTGATGGGGTGATTGTAGGGTGGAGTTTTGTGGTACAAAGAGGAAGCAGCTACATCAGTACCAGGCCTTGCGCTGAAAACATAAACATGGCGTTGTTTTGTTGTTACATGTTATCTGTTTGTGTATTATAAATGAGGAGTGAGGAACCCAGGAGCTGCCACCACAGAGCCAGCACTAAACCCTGAGCACTATCTTCACTGCACAGCACAGCACAGATACAAGCACCACTTTCCCCAGGATCCAAGGAGCATAGTTTCGTGCACAGAGGATTGTGGTTTAGGAGTGTGTTTTGTTGGGACAACGACCCACAGTATTTGCTTCCTCTATACCATTGTTGGTATGAATTCATTGCTCAATGTCTCAGCCTGGAACAAAAGGGCAAACTGTGGCGTCTGCTTCATGAATTCCAGAAAACCTTCGCAGGACGACCAGATGGGGGTCGGACCAGCCTGTTGCAAAACCAAATCGACACCAAGACGGCCCCCCGAAGCTGGGAACCACCTCGCCGCCTCCCTCCTTTCCTACGCAAAATGGCTGGAAGCATTATACCGGAGTTGCTGGATGCTGTCGTCATCGAGCCATTTGACAGTCAGTGGGCAGAGGCGGTAGTCTTAGTTACAAAAGAAGATGGCATCCTACACTTTTGTGTGGACTACCGATGTTGAATGCGGTAACCAAGAAAGATTCCTACCCACTGCCCTGGATTGAGGAGTCACTCAATCTGGTGTCTGGATCGTCCTGATTCAGCTCCCTCGTTCTCCGCAGTGGCTACTGGCAGGTGGAGCTCATGCCGGATGCCTGACCAAAAAATCTAATTGCCCGACCTTCTCTCCTGGTCAGTGGCTGTGGCAGTTCCGGGTGATGCTGCTTGGTCTGTGCAATGCCCCTGCCTCCTGATGAAGAATATGCTCAGTGGGCAGGGGTGCATCGTTTACCACACCCCCACTATAAGAAAGCTGTAGCATATTTCAATTGGTCCTACAGCCGTGCGGAGCACAACTATTGCATGGTAGCTTCTGGCGGTAGTGGAAACCGAACTAAAATTGCTAAAACGGCTGCTGCAGTTGGAGGGGCAAGTGGCATGCTGGCTTGAAACACTCTAGGCTTTTGACTTTGCAATTCAAAATTAACCTGGAGTGAAACACGGAAATGCAGACGCGCTGCCCCAGAGACGTGCAGTAAAGCAGAATGCATTCACTGTGGGAGGCCAGAGCAAGACGCTGTGGGAGAGGACAGCGAGGTTGTACACATCTGGGAGGTGCAGGCGGTCACCCCGGAAGAGTGGCGCAGGCAGGAAGAACAGGATCCCGACGTCAACTGGCTGTTGCACTGGAAAGAGGGAGCCAGGCGAACAGCTTGGGAGGAGGTGGCTCCCCTCTCAGAGGCTGTCAAGGGCTTTTGGTCACAGTGTCCTCAGCATCCGAGAGGGTGCGCTATACTGGCGGTGGCAGGAACCAACCAGCAGAGAGCAGTGGTGGTAGATTGTGATGCTAGCTCTGCCCATGCACACCATGCTGCTGGTAAATCATGGGGTCCCTGCGGTAGGGCAATTCAGCATCACAAAGACTCTGGCACGCTTCCAGGCTCACTTTTACTGGGGGTGATGCCGGTGAGATATTGAAATCTTTTGTCACCGCTGTGACTAGTGTACAGCGAAGAATGGGAAAAGTGAGCATTCCCAGGCCCCCCTCCAGCAGTACCAGATTGGCGCGCCAATGGAGCGTTTCGGGGTGGATGTCTTGGGGCCCTTCTAGAACACTGATCAGGGTAATCACGTGGTGCTGGTCATCATGGATCACTTCACGAAATGGCCTGAAGCCTACACACTGCCAGAGCGGAGGCTCCGATGGTAGCAGGTGCTTTGATGGATGGTTTCATCTCCTTGTTCGGGATTCTCCAACAGCTGCACTCTGACCAAGGGTGCAATTTCGAGTCCCAGGTATCCGCTGGAGCGTTTAGCGATCTGCAAGACTAGGACCACCCCGCTGCACCCCCAGATTGACGGCCTGGTCGATAGTTTTAACTGGACGCTGAGCACACAGCTGGCCATTGTCACCAGCACGCACCAGTGTGACTGGGACCTGCACCTGCCACTGATCCTGCTTGCTTGCTCCACCAGTTGCACCCGTGCGCTGATAATGATGGGTCCCCTTTGCGGAACTATGTCAGACCAGGTCCGACATTACATTTTCCCTTTCCAGTCCGATGTATGTGAAAAATACAGCGAATAATGTATATGAAAAATACAGCAAATAAGGGGTGGGGCTTGGCTGGAGATGCAGTATTGATGTCGCTTTTGCCATGCAATGCCTTTTAAACCTGTTTTATTCTGAAAAAATTTAAACAGCACGTATAAAATAAACAGCGCATTTGAAAATAAGTTGGACCAGACCCGCCTGACAAGTGCTGAGTAAATGGACTGCAAACGGTTAATACACCTGCCGATATATTCTTTGGACAGCCACTGGACACAGAGAAACCTCCCGGGCCAGAGTACGTCCAGCTACTGCAGGACCGGCAGGACAGCACCCATGCTTTGGCCCAGGAGCAGCTGCAAACCATTGGGATCCACCAGCACCGCCACTATGACCTACAGAGAAAGGGGCGGGACATTGAGCCATCGGAACAAGTGTGGGTATACAGTCCACAGAGAAGGAAAGGTCGCTGCCCAAACTCGAGTGCCCCAGGGTTAGCCCCTGCACGGTAATGGAATGACTGGCCGAAGTGGTGTAAAGGATGCAGCTAATTGCGAAGAGTCGGCAGGTTGTGCTGCACCATGATCGGCTTGTCTCATACCAAAGACGACAGCCGGACACCCCTTCATCTCTGCCAGCAACCTCATCATTCTCTGCACCCCAAACGATAAAGGATTCAACCACTGCAGTGTCACCATCTACAGCAGCAGCAGGAACTGTTCATTGCAGACCTGCCCGATACCAGGATTAATTGGGCTGCCCACTGAACATTTGTGTTCTGGACTTTGTTGTGAATGCAATGCTGGGATTTTGGATTGTGTTGTTATTTCACTGTTTGGTTGTTGTTCTAGATTGCATTTATTGTTGTGCTGTGCATTTATAGTTGTGGGATAGGACTACTTTGGATATGCCAGGTATGTAGTGTACGGGGCTAGGTTGGGTAGCCTTTGGGGACAAAAGGATTTAAGAGGGAGTCAGTGTGATGTGCATGGGGGCACTATGCAAATTAGTTGCACAGCGCATAGGACCATGGGTAACCTGTAACTGGGAAAAGGAGTAATTGAACGTTGAGGGGGGCTGTTACAAATGTGGGAAGAGATATTGTGTGTAAACATAGGGGACACAAGGTTGCGGTGGTTTGAAGGCGAGGGCCGGTGGTCACCGTGAGAGCAAAAAGTGTCTGCTTTTACTTTTTTTTTCGGCTTCTCTTGGCTCCTATCAGTCTCACTCGGCCATTAAATGGTTTTCTCAGCTTTTTCCGGAGAAAAAATGGAAAAAAAAAATGATGATGTCAGACTCCTCGGTCACTCCTCGTTTATTCAGAATTGGGACAGCCACACCACAAGCAAGTGCAAAGATTAACAAGCATCGAATTAAATATATGAGACGCTGGACCTCATCAATAGTTGAACCATACATACATTAGTCTATGTTAGCATGTCAGGAGAGGGGACGACCCTGTCACCAAGGCTACCAAAGGTTTTCCCCCTAAAGGTTTTGTTTTTTTTCCCCCACTGAGTAGAGGGTCTTCACATAGTCAGTAGCAAACCAGTTACTAACCTTCTTTATTTATTTATTTATTTAATTGTTAATTTATTTAGTGTTTTTTTTTTTTTTTTTTAATGCATTGGCGGTTCTTTTGTTTGTCTGTACTTGTTGGAATCTCTAGCAGGGAGCCGGGGGTCCATCCTTTTGGGTGGTTAGTGAGTTGCCCTTCCCCGACCTTTGTGCAAGACAGTTCTACCTACACTACTCTCTTGTGTAGCTAAACCTTTTAGCATCTCATGCGTTATCACTCCCCTCACAACCCAAGGATCTAAGCTTAATTTAACTAACCTTGCAGAAGGATCTCTTCCTTTGTAACACAGGGCAATCTTATAATTTCAGGTTCTCTGGGGGGGTGTCTTTGCCCCAGCTTTGGAATTCTATAATTCACCTCATTAGCATCTTGGAATTGATGTCCTTTTTTCAGAACACTGGGGAAGACCTTACAATACTTTTTAAATGTTTTGTTGAACAATATGTATGTTTGCGGAAATTACAAGATATTGTTTCACCAGTGATTTAGTATGTTTTTTTTTTTTTTTTTTTTTTTTTTAGCTGACTGCCTTTCTATTTTGAAATTCATCAAATATTATATATTTTTAGTAGTAGAGACTTGAAAATTGTATTTTATGGTTCAGGACACTCAGGATAATATTATATAATAATATTACTTTAGTAGTACTAAATAGTACTTTTTAGTGTTTCTTTTTTACTCCAGTTAGTAAAACAATCAGATTTTTAAAGTAATATTGAGTAGATTTTGGGGTTTCAGAGAGGTAAAAGTACAAAAACAGTGTATTCTGTTACCTGAAGGGCCATACAACAGTTTTGTTGAATTTTGTTTTAGAACTGAACGTATATTTTAAAAATAAATCCTGAGAACACCTCTATTATATAAACTGATTCACCTGAATCAGATGACAGTATTTTAACCAACAATTCATCTAATCGTCTTGCATCTTGAAATGAAATTATATTTATATTGTGTGCATATCAATTTCTGTACATAAACAGTAAACATATACACAGAATATTCTATTATAAAAGCAGCAAGGACAATAAGCAAACATAGTAGCATTGCAGTGCCATAAAAAACAGTTATTCTCAGGATCTTTACAAGCAACAATGGACACTGCCCTCAATTTATTTTCTCAAAATAAATATTTACAAATTAAATAGTTCTTCATTCCATTATTATCAGTAATAAGGGAAAAAACATAACACATATCAATTCACATATCATTATCTTCTTATATCCGCTCATTTCTTGATATTTATAAATGTTGTAAAAACATATCTATTAAAACACGGGACTGAATAAATGCTCTAATATAGTTATGAGTCAAATAGATCAGATTTACAGTACTTTTCCATATCTTTCTTATCTCTAAACAAGTTCCTGTGAAGTTTTGTTTCTGCGTCCTGCTATAAACTGTCTCCTCCCTTTTAAAAATTAAATTCCTGTATGGCAGAGCAGAGCTCTGCCCTTTATAGATTGGCAGGGATGGGGTTAAATTCCCCTACCTGCCTGGGTTTATTGTGTTCAGGTGGCTGGAGTTGATTGGAATAATTAATGATCAATCAGCACCCAGCCATCTGACATAAAAGGAGGCCTCAGCTTCCCATTAGGGAGAGGTGGGAGTTGAGGAAGCAAGTTGCTGGTTGTGCTTGAGGGTTTTTGAATTTTTTCTGCTCCAGTGAAGGCATCGCTCAGTCTGGAAACCTTTATTTTTGTAAGTCTTGTTTTGTGTCTTTCTATTTGTGCTTAAATACCTTTGTTTTGGCCCTTGTGCCCTTTTATTTTGTGCTTATTTATAATATTTTTTTGAACTGCAGTCTGTCTCTGGGCCTCTATCAACTCTCCAGCCTGTCTGATGTCACATGAAAAAATAACTGAGTGTGAAATTTAATCTGTCTTATATCCAATGATATTTCCAGTCTGCAAGGTAAAGTATTGTGGTCCAGTAAGTCAATACATTGAAGTGGAAAAGAGCTGTCATCACCAACTGTCTAGAGCTAGTAGCTATTGGGAAGTATTAATCTATTATCTGTTACTCTGTATTAGGACTAGTTTATATACCAGGGTTCTTTATTACAAAAGCTAAAATTGCAGATACGCAAGATTGAAAGGTCGCTGCTATCTGTACAGGGCATTTGTATCCTCTAACAAACATTTTTTAGACATTCCATAATACAGGAACAAGGAACAGATGATTCTGATCAGATTTCATTTTGGCATTCGTCAGAACTCTGCCCATTTCGCTTAGTGTCAAAGTAATGTTTCAGATTTGACAAGTGAGTCAGAGTGGGGGATACAGATGCAGCTACTGTACATCACTTGAAAATCCTTCATGCTTTCCAGACACTGGCCAAATATGCAAAGTAAATGTTATGTACCGTGATCAATGTTTTGTTATGATCCTATTTTCTGTTGAAGTGGAATAATAAAAAATGCCATTTGGGGTTTTATTGTACACTTATTTTGTTTTGGTTAAATTTGATAGCTTAAAAAGTAAAGTACACCCCAGTAATGCTATTACTTGAATGTCATTTGGCACTTTGTTTATTGTGAAGAAACTACAATGGCAGTGTGGCAAAGTGGTTGGTAAGGGGAACAGGTGTAGCGGTGCAGGAGTGATGAACAGACAGCAGTGATGCAGTGAACAAGGTGCTTTAATTCATAATCCAGGTCTGGTGACCGATAAATAACTCCAACTATACACAACAATGTGCATAGCGCGGGGATAACAAAAGATGGGCACAGTCCCGAACAAACGCAAGATGTGGTCACCAGTCCTGGGTGCGTGCAGACGTGCAGGTGCTCTGTGCAGACACAGGTTTGTGTGGAGTGCAGTAGTGCTCCGGATAGTGCTGACCCTTTTCTGACAGCTCCGGAGAAATGCTTTAACAGTCTATAGTGACAAAACGCACAGAACACGTATTTCTTTTAATTACTGAGTTCCCCTCTCGCTCCTTCGCTTTCAGATCATTTACCTAAACTAAGGAAAAATCAGCATTACCCTGGCCCCTATATGTAATCCCGCATGATATCTAGGTAAACGGTTGCAGCTGCCTTATTACTTGCAGCTGCCTCTCGTTTACCTTTCAAATCAATACGGTCTTACAACAGAGTCTCGCTTCTTTCCGGGCTGACCCACTTCCCTGACCTGGAAACGAACTGTCAGGCCAGCCCTTCCAGATACTTCTCCTCTCGTTCTTTAGCGCCCTCACAGGTTGGGAGGAAGATTCATCGCCAGAACTCATATTTCCGTCGCAGGCAGGCATAAAACAAAAAGAAAAAAGCAATGTGTACTTATACTGTTTTCTTCCTGAATTACACACAAGAAAAGTGTATAATTAAGTTTGACATCCTCTGCTTTATAGTTAATTCAGTGGAGCAAAGTAAAGCTTTCACAACTTTTTCTGGATTAGTTTTACGTATGATATAGTATTGTAGGTTGCTTTAATTTTGTTAGATTTAGCTGGGAATTGGGCAGCAGGTGATTGAAGAGGAAAGTGAAAAGTAGTTTTTGTATTTAACTTAAATACTTTAGCTTCGGTATTCTATCAATTTATATCAATGTATATAACTGATTAACCTATTAAGTTTGACCTGTTGGAGCAATACAAAATAAAAATAAAGAAAATCTTGCCAAACACTAGATTCTTGACTCCTGTTTGTTATGAAGGGCCTGGGAAGTTGAGAGGTGCTGCTGTATGTTTGTAAACTAGAAACATTTAGATTTTATTATAGAAATAAATGAAATTTAGAAGTGCATTTGTCTGTGACCCTCCTGAGTCCGTGCAGGGGTGGTAGCGGTAAGCTGAGCTAAATAAAATATTTGGACACTACTAAATTGGGGATATTTAACAAACTAATTTGTGACTACTAAATTTATACCAAAAAAAGCCAGTAAACAAATTGAATGTTGACAGGAATGCAATAATTTCACATTCTTTCAGATTCTCAACTTATTTTATATGTAGATGTTGGTGTTTACTAAGTTATATTTTGACAAACTTTTAATATCCTTTACAGTTCCCTACCTTGGTAACCTGTAAATCCAATAAAGGCTTTAAGTTAATGACAGACCTTGAATAATCAGCCACAAATGTTTAGTCCCATTGGTGACCAGTTGATTCATGTTTCATTTTATAATTTCCCAATTAATAATGCTGGTACTACAACTTAATTTTACAATTATGAAATTAAGTGTATACGTTTCTTAGATGTGCAGTAGTTCTGTTGGGTTGTAGGAGTACAAAGAGCATCACAATTTGCAGACAGTACAGGACTACAACAACCAAACAGAGAGTTTGTAAATCGCGTGAAAGTATTTAAAAAAATGTACAAAGGAAATCAATGTTTACATCCAGATCAAAATTTGCTATTTGTGGCCATTTGTCAGGTCTTTTAAAATGGTCAGTATTAGTATTTTGGTATCAATGGTTTTATTTATTGTATAATGCTATGTTTGGTTTTCCCTTGCTTTTTTATAATATTTTTTGGTGGCCAAATGAGGCAGGCTGCACTTGTTGTGCTGAAAAACCACATGATTGTGGCACTTGCTTGTGCTGTAAGGATGTAGTGATAAATAATGCATGGCAGAATGCCAAACAGTAAAGAGAGCAGGTTAATCTCACCTACCACCAACTCATCTCATCCTAGTTTTCTAATCTGTTCTGGCATTTCTATTATTCTAAACTCCCCCAGGGTGGGCAGTATTGGGAAATACCGGACCATTGTTGGGCCTCTACACCTTGGGCAGTCAGATATTGCCCAATACCGCTCACCCTGTCAGGTCTTATTGCTTACATCCAAACTCACCCACAGTATTCCTAGACACCTTCTGCTGAATGGTTAAACCTTCACAGTTTACTATTGCCCCATTATTTTGACGTGAGGTGGTTCAGAGACTGCACTAAGCTGTCTTAACTCCTGTATAAAATGCTATGCCGGTACTGAAGCTCTATAGTGGGTGTGGATTGAAGTATACCAGACACTGATGTTACACATTTTTTTTTTTTTTTTTTTTTTTCTTTTTTGCCAAATACAATGGCTGATCAAGAACAAGGTAGTAACTGGAGTCTGGAATAAGTTAAGGAATTTTATGGGCTGATGAGAAGAATTCACAAATAGAAGGGATGGTGCATGATGTTGTAATTTATGGGCGAATCTCCATTGCCATGAAAACAATTTGTTAATTGACAGGTTTGAAAACAAGCATGATCCCTTTGGCTGTGTGAAAGGGTTATGACGGTATTATACCGGCATAGATTAATGCCTTCCGTGCTGTGTGAATGGCTATTTTAAGCAGCGCTGCGCAGGACCAAGCTATGGACTCGCTTGCTATCTCATCGACAATATCTTGCTGCTGTTTTGGTGACTGCTTTTTGCATCACCATTATGAAGGCTGTTAGCACTATCTAACAAGCAGGTGTCCCTCAGTCTTGTGTGTGGTACTGGCTGTGGTTTTTCCAGTGGCTTGTACAGATGAGCATCCCTATGCATTGCTACCTGCGATGACAGCAAACCGATGTGCTCCGTTCCTGACCCAGTAACGACTTGGTACCTTATCACATCAACCCAGTGCTAAAGCTACAGAACTCGTAACGGTCCGACCTGGTACCATACCGTAACGACCTGCTAAAGTCACCGAACTGGTACTGAACTGACCCGGTACCATACCCTAAAGGTACCGAACTGACCCGGTTTCTACCTGGTCCTACACAGCCCACTACCGACTGGTGCTCATGTCCCCGGTCCGGTACCAAGCCGGTCTTGTTCGGGTTTTGATCCGTCTGGTTGCTATCTATAAGCAGATTGAGGCAGCACCTGTACATCGGTGTACTGTACACTGCGTTACTTGCTTCTTGCATCATGCCTGGGTTTTATCACCGCAAGACATGCAAGGCCAGTCTGCCTATTAAGGACAAGCACGACTAGGCTGCACTTGCCGCAGTTTCTGTGAGTTTTGTGCACCTTTCTCAAAGCAGTGGCCTACAGAAGGCAAAACAAGCCAGTTCATCTTTGTATCATCTCTCCTATGTGTCCCCCAGTGTACCAGGATTTTCTTTTTGAAATCCAGTCATCCAGCGATCATCCAGATGCAGCTGCTGCTGTTTCCTGGCCGATGGACACCCTATATATGGTGTATGATGCAGAGAAGTTGGGCATGGCCCATTTTCCACTGGTGGAGGCTTCAATTACCACTCCTGTCCAAGAACGCTACCTGCCCCAGCAAGCAGTGCCAGGTCTCAGAGGGGTGATCCTCAAGTGTGCCTATTCAGCCAGTGGGTTTGACGCATGGCTAGGCAATTATAATAGTATTCTGATAGCCTACAAGTCCATTTTTTTCCCTTTTGGAAAAGGTTCAGGAGATTTTTGCCTCCCAGGAATCGACCCACTGTTCCCTCTGGCTCTCCATAATAGGAGGTGGGGTCCCACTAGCAGTAGACTCCTTGGCACACCAGTGGCAGAGGCAACTGTTACATGCCTTCCCCCTGCTCGCCCTGCTCCCAAGGGAGACCTTATGACATATCGAGCCTTTAGCTCTGGGTCTGCCCCCTTATCGGCTGCATTTAGTAGGGTTATTGACACTTTATAAAATGCCAAAGCAGCGTCCACACATTTCCAGTATGGGTAGAAGCAGAGTGTCTTTCAGACGTGGTCTGCCTTGTGGGGTTTGACCCTTTGACTTGTCCCATGGCAGTAGTACTGCAATTTCTGCAGGACCTGTTTGACAAGGGGAAATCCCTTACATTAAAGGTCAAAATTGATTCTGTCTGACCAGGTGCTAAGCTTCCTTGGGGGAGGGGGACAATTTTTTAAAGGGGTTATGAAGGACATTGTTCCTCATAGGAGGTTAACCTTGGTGCTCAATGCACTCCTGAAGCCTCCATTTGAGACTATGCATTCAGCTGAGCTGAAATATTTAACAGTCAAGCAACTATTGGCTTGCTCTCACCTTTGCAAAGTGGGTGAGCGAGATGAAGGCATTCTCCATATGGAAAGCCTAATCCATTTTTACAGAGGCCAGGTCAAAGGTTATGCTCTGTACCAATCCTGCCTTCTGCCAAAGACAATCTTGGAATTCCATGCCAACCAGGCTGTAGAATTGGAAGCTTCCTTCCACCTCCTTTCCAGTCTGACAGGCAGCTGCAGCTCCATATGCTCTGCCTAGTGCTGGCCCTAACATACTACGTTGGCAGGATGAAAAGTTGGAGGCAGTCTGAACAGATAGAAGACACAGTCAGGACTGCCTATGAGCTTGCTCAATTTGCTCCAGGGCCATGGCAACTTCATTGGCTTTATTCCAGGGTGCATTGGTCAAGGACATTTGCAATACGGCAGTGTGGGCTACACCCATACCTTTATTAGGTTCTATGGACTTAGGTTGTGGCTCTTCAAAACCTTGGTTTTAGAATTAGAAGTGTTAAGGGTGGCTTTCAAGTCATCCTTTACAACACAGGAATAGAGGCGAGTTTCTCCCTCAATTCTTTAGCCCTAGCTACTTGTTACAGGGGTTCTTAATGGTAACGCAAAAGGCAGTCTCGGCTTATCACAACCCCGGTTCCCTGAAATATAAATGTAACCATTAACCTTCAAGGTCGCTGCATCCAGGATTGCAGCAGGCTTGAAGGAAAAATGATGCTGAGGTCTGTGAGCACTGTCATTTGATGCCCTCGGGGGCGGGTCATGACTGCGTCACAGGCTCGGCTGAGCAGCATTGGTATAGAATATTCAAGTTTTGGGTCTTTAGGAGATAAACACCAATTAGGTATGGTTACATTTCTATTTCAGATGACCAGGGTTATGATAATAACCTAAGGTTAGTCTATATGCTTCTGCATAACTCTGCTTTAAATTTATAACTCTGCTTTCCAATTTTCAAACAATACACTGCATATTTTACAAATTAATGTTAATTAAGCATGGTCTAAACATGGTTGTACAATCATGGAATGCACACAGGATCCCATGTTAGCTCCCAGTGTCTAACACAATAAAAACACTTGTTTTCCACAGTGTAAATGCATTTTAATTTCATACAAAACTATATTTATTCAACAAATAAAAAGTTGTGAAAACACCAGACTTTTTTTCACCCATTTCTTCTTGACATCCTAAAATAATTTGTTGTCCAATTAATTTGCCTCTGTTATCAATTCACTTTTAACTTTTTTCCAGGTAAAGGGACACCAAATTCACTATCACTAAATGGGTGTGCAAAAACAATTCCAGAGGACCAGCACAAAGTAGTATCCTCGCTGAACAGGGTGTCAATTTTCTACAGACCCTTTTCCTTCAGATGAAACTAAAGCAAATGCTGAAAGAGAAAGTGTTGCCCATATTCCAGAAATCTCTATTTTACTAAAGTGCTATTATTCACCATTATTGGCCTTTTTAAGCGGCCTTGGAACATCTAATCAATGTAACATGTAGGAATGTCCAGTAAAGATTGTGAATGACTCAAAACAGCATCAAAATAAACATTATTTTGCCTCAGCCACACTTATTTCTGAATGTTCAACACTGAATTAAACAAACATTTCACTTTCTTTTTTTTTTTTTTTTTAATATTGGAAAACAGGCAATACTGGAACAACCAACAATTATAATAGTGTAGAAATAAACTGTCAATCAAGTACCAGAATAATATGTAACATCTTAAAAAATTACAAAATATTCTCTCAATGCTGACTGCAACTGAACAAGCAGCCTTTTTTCAAAACATTCAACAATATCTTAATATAAAATCCATTATTATTCTTATTATTTTTTTTTTTACAAAACTACAAATAGTCTAAATTCAACAGGTTATCTGAACCAGGACCAGTTTTACTCTTTTTATTTAGCAACATATCACTACATTCCAAACTGTAAAAGAAAATCCTCAGTTAACTTTAATGCAAGTACTAAAGGGTTAACTGTACCGTAACTGGTTGTATTTTGATTAGTAAAACCTGAAGTCCAGTCCATATTAAGCAGGCCCAATGTAATGTGGTATGACCAGAAAAAAAGGACTACTGAAGACTCTGAACACATCACTCTACTATTATAAGCGATTTAAGCAACGATAGTGCACCATATAAACCTTTGACCTTGTGTGTTATTCCTTCTATCCTCTGCCTGACATTTGAGGCCACTTTTCCACAAAGACCTTGCAGCCAATCAGGATTTTGTAGCACACTGAAAACATCGGTTCAACCTGCAAGTGAAATAATACATTTCATTGAGTTGGTTAAAGGAACCAAATGAAATGTTTGCAACTTCTATTAAAACTTAAACAACATGTTTAAGATTGGTACTATCAAGACACTGCTGTGGCTTCTAGTAATGCTAAATATGAGTAGTGATGCACTCTGCATAAAAATAACTAGATAAACATGAAATGAGTTTCATGTATTTGCACAACACTGAAAATGTTAATGATGACACAGAATAAAAATTTGCAAAAAGATTAATGTCAATTACTGATGTGTCAGTATTTTTTGGCACAAAAACACTCATGGGATGGTGTCACAAAGACGGCTGGAGTGGGTGACGTCAGACCAAAACAGGAACCAACACAGAAGAGACAGAGAGAGGTGGAGTTTTGGTGAAGATGAGCGCTTGCTTGCGCTCAGCATTTAATAATTAAACAGAGCAGAAAATAAAAGGTTGTAAGACAAACAAAACACAGGACACGGCACTTTAGCCAAAACAAAGAGACAAACAAAATGTATTAACACTAAACAGACAAAGAAACACTTTACGTGTTTACTTTTCTCCTCTCCACACCCGTTCTCCACTCACCGAACACACAACCCAGAGTGAGTGAAAATATGTTGCTTTTATGCAGCTGTACCGAGACTCGATTGCAAATCAATCATTCAATTGGAGTCTCGGTACAACCGCACATGAATTAATAAAAGTGCAATTCCCTGTGCTCACATATTATTACATTTTACCTGCACGTGAAGTGCTGTGCAATCCTTGTGCCTAAATACAAATATACATTTTAAACACTTGTGCGCATAACCCATATATATCCTGTGTATTTTATACATAAACACCAACATTAACACACTACATACAACATAAAACACCAAAATACACACAGGGGTGGGGCAACATTGCCACAGATGGACACAAATTGTACTTGTGGTCTTCAGCTGGCTTCTATAAGTCACAAACCTTTGCAAGCTAAACAGGTAAATGTATCCTAAGCTGAGTAGATTGAGAGGCTGTCATTATAAGGGTTGTTTGGGAGGTGGCAAGCTGTGTCAGTTTTTTGATGGAGGATGCAACACATTGCAGATCTCAAACTGCCAATACCACCTCATTAATCTTTTCTATTAAATCCTGTAGGCCTGTAGTGTCAGAGAGAGAGAGAGAGAGAGAGAGAGAGAGAGAGAGAGAGAGAGAGAGAGAGAGAGAGAGACTAAAGGTGAAATCAAAGTTGACATATTTTAAGTATATAATGCCATTGCTCTGTAATATATTTTTGCTGTATTTCTTTGAACATCCCTATAGCCCTATAGATGACTAAAACACTATGTTCCTCTTGCAACTTTTTAATTGTAATTAAATTCAGGAGACCCTCTGGAGTACAGTCAAACCTGTATTAAGAGACCACTCAAGGGACAGTCTAATAGTGACCTCTTAACACAGGTGGTCTCTTAAAAGAGGGCCCATAACTTTATTTGCCTCTGACATGCTTTCCTGTAATTATGTATGTCTTACATACACTGTAAAAGCCAGAAGATGTAATATGAACAAAAGGAAATATGTAATTTAATAACATATATTTAGATAATGCATTTACAGAACAAATTAAATTGTGAAAGTAATGAATGCTTGCCTGTCTCAGGTCACACAAAATGTTTTAAATCCTTTGAAAATTTCAATGCCAATCTTTTTCGATTACCGTGCTGTGGAAGGGGTGTGGGTAATTCACTGACCAGGAGACAGACAGGTGTACTTGGAAACACCACACAGGTGCCCAGCTTTATTTTGGACCGGTTCTTATTTTTCTCCAGCAGAGGGCACTGTTGACCGTGGGCTGCCTATCAACGATGATAGACAGCACCACGGAAATACCACAGCTGGTACACGAACAGCAAGTGCACTCGCAGGTGCTCAAAGAAATAATAATGAAAACAGAAGGCAAAAAGAACAAGGGAAAAAAAAACAGTAATAAAACTACAAATAAAAGGTGCTGCACTCGGCAGCGTTATCCCGGTCGCCGCTACCCGCACGACTCGGATCACCGTCCTATTCTATCGGCTATCTAGCCTGCTCTTTTACAATACGCCGGGGTCTACCCAAGGATTCCCCGCTCTCTCTCTCTGTCTCGCTGTGAATCTTTATTTTTCTCCCGGCTGTTTCCCGGTCCTGAATCAAAGCTTCCACACTCTTGGCGCGTCTAAGTGGGCAGACCTGAGGAAACAACAGAGCGTTATTTTATAGGACCAACAATCACCCAAGACCCGCCTCTCAGCCATTCAGAGATGGGGAAAGTCCACACACCCACTTTCCCACCTCCCCGTGTCACTGCCATGACTCGCAGGCGGTTGTTGGGCGACTGCCGCCCTCTTCCTGCAGCCCGTGAACACGCCAGCGGGGTCAGCACAGATCTCTCCCTGTTACACGCGCATATTGTTTTCATATTCTTAGTATGGCTTGAATGTTTCGGTACTTATTTTCCGTTGAATGATTTGCCTTAAGCCACCACATCCTAATTATGAGAACATTGTGTTAAATTAGCGAGAAAGAACAACACAACACGAAACGCACACATTGGAAGCTACCTATTCCCAGGCAAGTGCGAGAACGAAATATAAGTTAAAGTAGCATCTGGGGGAACTGATTAATGTCATGACTGCGCTTGTGTTCGAATAGTGAAGGTGAAACACAATCGGCAAGTCAACCAGGACATCAAAAAGAAGAAACTTTGTTTAGTAATTAATAGTTAAAATTAATATATTGAATCGGCTCAAAACACAGTCACGTGAACAAAAATAAAAACCTAAAACTTCAAGCCCTAGCCAAAAAAGAAACCGGAGGCGGATCTGAGCAATACACATAGTCCCTTCAATACAGACATAGCACAGACATAAACAAACAAGAGAGCTGCTTCCGCATCCAGCGCTCAAAGAAAATCACAGACATTTCCCAAGCTTTTAGAGATGTTATAGTAATAAAATAATGACTTGGATAGCATTATTGAGGAATTTGGTGATCAATCAATCTATTTATATAGAGCCTTTCATAGTGGACCACCATCACAAAGCGCTTTACAGGATGCAGTAACAAGAAAATCCATAATACTTCAAATACAGAGAAATACATAATACATGATATACAGTAAAGAAAAAAGCATAATATATTAAATACTGTGGAAAGTGCATAATACATGATAGTAGCTTAATACATGAAATAGTACGCTAAATACAGTGGAAAGTGCATAATACATGAAATAGTACATTAAATACAGTGGGAAGTGCATAATACATGATAGTAACATAATACATGAAATAGTAGCAGCAACACAGCAGTTAATAGCAGATATCAGGCTTAAAGAGCATGGTAAGCAAAAGAGAACAGGTGGGTCTTGAGAGTTGAAACAAGTAGTAGGGACACAGCTGGATATGCAGTACTGACTGTCCTGTTGATATGCAGTGCCTTTTAAACCTGTTTTATAGTGAATAAAATTACTTTTAAACAGCGTGTGTAAAATAAACAGCTTGTGTGAAAATGAATTAGACCTGACGCACCTAACAGGTGCTGAATAAAGGGACTGCAAAGGGTTAATACAGTTAAAGAAAAGCACAAATATTATTGGGAGGAATTTAAGTCATCGCTTAGACTAGGTGGTCACTAAATAAAGATGATTGCATGAGCAGGTTTGACTGTAATTGGAAGTCAGAAGTCTCCTAATAACACAATCCTGTTTTCCAGTTGTCTTCCTAGGGTGTCTTGTAAGTGGGGTTATGTTCCCAATAATGGTGCAATGTGTACCGCTCTGAACTCCTAGAAGGTTTTTCCTTTAATGTTCTTTAGACTGCTATTTTCTTTCTGAAAAGCTGTTATTAGGCTTTATTTTGACTTTGTTTTAGTGTTTGCTTTGGCATTTTTCAAAGGTCATAAATGGTTGTAATCCTAATATCTACTAGATACACAGGAGAAAAAATTCAATTTGATGTAGTTATTACTAAATTATGAACAATATGTTGCTTGGCAACTCAAAAAAATAAATAAAAGTACACCACTTGATTTTGACATTTAAACCCTACATTAAATTTTCTGCCAATTCATTGATTGGATTTGATCGATTAATTTAACATTCTTCACAATCTTAGCAGTTTTGGTGTTGGGCTGTGTTGAAAATTTCAAGCTACAGATTTAAAAAGTAGAAAATGTAGTAATACTATAATAAATTGAAAACTCATGAAGTTATTAAAAACACTGACATGTCCTTATGCTTCAGTAACAAATATTTGAAGCATATTAATTACACAAAATATTAGTTTGGAGTATGATTCTGCAATTCGGAGGTTCAACCACATGTGAATGATCTGAAAATTAAACACATTTGCTTTGAAGGGCAATAAAATTACCCATAAGAATTTGATGTGGCAGGCTTGATGGTAACAGAATAAACTAAATACATTTCACAGTAAGTGACAAGATCATTGATCACAGAATATCATCGAATAATCTGCATGTTGTAGTAACTTTCAATATTTTTTTCAATTTCTGTTTTATTTCTATTCAAAGTGTGACTGAACATATGATTGTTCTTTTTTGATACTTCATTGCTTTTGCAGTAACAGTGTGCATTGACAGCAAGCAGTAAGTCAAGCATTCATGTTTGACAGTCAGGCATCACGCAGCTATAGGAAGCATAAAAATACATCATCCAAACAACTTTTATGTTTTAATTCACACAACCTTACAGTACATGTTTTAACAACAGACCCAAGGGGGTTTCTTTTTTACATATTTATATTAATTTCATGCACACTTTTTGTGTTTCAATGTATTCATGTTTCACAGAAGTGTTACATTTTAAAATGTAAACAACATGGTCTAATAATGGCTTGCTTTAAAAAAAAAATAGACATCAGAATTATTACATTGCATCATTCCAGTTTTTTTGCAACATCTTTTATTGCATGTGGCCACTACTAAGAATGCATGTTGTGCCAATTAATCTGAAATTAGCACAGTCTTGAGTGAATCAAACCAAAATATAAAGTGAAATAGAGTAATATTTTGTATTAAGCTTTTTAAAAGTGCTAGTAGCACAAATATTTTTGGGTGTACTTGTACTTGTGAGTATACAGGCCTTGTAAAACCTTGGTTTAAATTCCTATATCATCACAATTACAAGATACATACTCAGACATTGAGCATGAACAAAAGTTGCAATGTAAATGCCATTGCACACAAACTTTACTCCAAGAAAACGGATGCAAAATATTTGTGCTTTAACATGACTTTGTAAGTCCTTTTTTGAAAGGCTGGTTTAGATGTAAAGAAACGCTCAAAGTAACTTTGACTTCCTCAATGAAAAGTATTACAAATGAACAGGTGAAGTGAGAGATTGACAGCAAAGGAACATGGCCTGGAGGACTAACAATGCGCAGGGGACCAGGACCTGCACTTTTTCAGGAGACTGCAAAGGGGATGAAAGATTGAAAAGAAACAAACCCTGGATCTTAGGAATGCCAGGGGGAGTTCAAGGTACTAATGTGTGCAGCTTTCTATGATATTTACTGCTCCTTGATACTGCACTTGAGACACTAAGGGCCTTTTTCATCAAACATTTTACACATGTCTTAAGTGCCTTATGGTTTCAGTAAATTAAGCAATTGAAATGCACATAGATGTCATACCATACTAACATTCAGGCATTTGGTCTTGGCTTACATGATTAAGAGAAATGTATTTTTTTCCCACCACCAGTGGAAGCTTCGTGATAACAAAGGTACTGTACAGGCAATTGATTTGAAACAGTTTCCTTGACCAGCATTTTTTAAAGGAAGTTTTAACATTTCACATGGAAATTCAAATTGATGATAAAAAGTATATCTGAACAAATAAATCATATTAAGGTTAGTGTATTGTAAGTAAGTATAGATGCAGTGCAAATAATTCAAATTGCATTACAGCCAGACAATTATTTTGCACAGTGTCCTAGGTAAGCTTACTCAGCACACACAATTATGATAACGAGGTTCTCAGTGAGCGCGTCAATCTATTTAGTGGCCGCACTTGCGGCCCAGAGGTGACGGAGTTAGGAGTGCAGAGAGCAGTAGACGCTGTATGACAGTTGTGGAGCGCAAAAATGCAAACCTAAACAATTATGTCAGAGTAAGGGCAGCAAAGTCCTCTTGGCGCACAGAAAAGAAAAGAAAAGTTTTCCGAGGAGTCCTTATGGCTGAGGTCACTCAGCATGAAACAGAGTTGTTTGGAAAAGCCTCATCTAACATCATTTATGCTAGTATCCTTGGAAATGATATGTATTGGCCTGCCCTTTTCAGCATGACATCCAGAAATTTGCCTAGCACTCGTGGATTGGGCTATCCTTCCAGACATTCCAACGGTGGTCTGAAAGCAACTAGAGGCAAAGTAGTGCAGAGAACGATAGGTTGCGGATGCAACCCCGGTTCCCTGAAAGAGAAAATAACCATCAACGTATGGGACATTGCCGTCAGGCAGTAGGGATTGGCTGAGCTTTATAGCAAAGCTGCCGATAGGCCTCTGCTCGAGCTGCCGTGTAAGCCCGCCCCCCTGGGAGCTTACTATACGCAGCGCACAGAGACTCTCTTCCTCTTTTGCTCTTCGGGCTGAGAAGGCTTCCGGAGCGACCTCGCGGGTTGATGGTTATTTTCTCTTTCAGAGGACCGGGGTTGCATCCGCAACCTATCGTTCCCTTTCAATTTGAAAATAACCATCAACGTATGGGAACAGTGTACCCAAGCCGTCGCGAAGGAGGATTCTCGGCAATAGGACAGACTTACGTCATAACGCAATTGCGTAGGCAATACATCTAGACATGTGCGGAGCTGCGCCTCAACGTCTATGCTTGCAATGACACATATCGTAAGTGGAATAGTAAACACCATACTGGCATCCTAGGGTGCCATAGGGTGTCGTACAGAAGCTCCAAATAGTGGAGCAGAGGAATCCAGTATGTTTAACTGGTTTATCCAGTATGTTTAACTGTTTAACTGCGCAAATGTCAGACCCCGGCACTCCGTTAAAGAGGGCCCAGGGTGTCGCCATACCCCTAGTGGAATGCGCCTTCAACTGCCCTGGTGGTGGAAGGCCTACAGACTCATAAGCTAATTTAATAGCATCCACTATCCAATGAGAAAGGCATTGTTTAGACAATGGCTGACCCAAAGTCTTAGAACCATGGCATATGAACAACTGTTCTGTTTGCCTCACAGCCGTCGTATGGTCAATATAACACCTCAATGCCCGCACAGGGGAGAGCATGTGTAACCGTTCTTCCTCTGGGGAAGAAAAAGGAGGAGGATGGAACGCAATCAACTCAACTGGCTGGTTCATGTGGCACGGGGATATGACCTTTGGTAAAAAGGCTGGATTTGGACGCATGGAGACCTTAGAACCGTCTCCTGCGAAATGAGTACATGAAAAATGCACTGTGCATGTAACTCACTGACACGTTTAGCTAACACCACTGACAGCAGAAATGCAGTTTTAATAGACACGAGCCTCATATCCACAGTGTGGAGCGGCTCAAATGGTGCCTTGGTAAGGGCTTCTAGCACCACATCAAGGATCCATGACGGTAAACTGGTCGTCCTTGGAGGTCGCAAGTGTCTTGCGCCTTTAAGGAACTGAGATGCCAGAAAATGACAACCTGGTGATAATCCGTCAATGCGTACATGGCAAGCTGATATGGCGGCTAACTACACTTTAAGTGTAGAGGGAGATTTCCCTTCATCTAACAGTTTCTGTAGAAACTGTAATATTACTGCCATAGGACAAGATATTGGGTCATGGCCCCCCGCCAGACACCAATCTTGGAACAACTGCCACTTGTACGTGTACTGCGACCTGGTAGAGGGCGCTCTAGCGCTCTGAATGGTCGAGATCACCACTGTCGAAAGCCCTAAGGCTGGCAGGCGCTTCCGTTCAGGGGCCAAGCCCATAGTTACATGAGCTTGGGGTTCGGGTGCCAAAGCCGTCCTTCGGCCTGGGACAATAGGTCTGCTCACAGGGGAAGCTCCCACGGTTGACCGTGCAGTAACTGCACCACACTCGGGAACCATATTCTCCTAGGCCACTGAGGAGCGATCAGAATCACTGTCGCTTGCTCTACCCTGACCTTCTCTGAGAGGGCGGGGAGCATCGGAATCGGTGGAAATGCAGGAGGACTGGCGTCCATTCTTAAGCTAGTGCGTCAACTCCTAGGGGGCTGTCGGGGTCCCTCACCGAGAACCATAGGGGGCAGTGCGTGGTCTCTTGCGAAGCGAAGAGATCTACTTGCGCTGTGCCGAACCATTCCCAGATGCGCTCTACCACCTGAGGGTGGAGACGCCATTCCCCTGCAAGAGGGCCTCCTCTGGATAGTAGGTCCACTGCTTAATTGGCTCTGCCCGGTAGGTGAACCACGCACAGAGTGGTCAAACACGGCTGTGCCCATAGCAACAGCCATGCTACCATTTGGTGAAGGCGGGGGGACTGTAGACCGCCCTGGCGGTTGACATACGCCACAACCATGGTGTTGTCCGACCGCACCAACACGTGCTTGTCTAGAAGCACCGGCAAGAAGTGCAGGAGAGCGAGGTCCACTGCTCTGAGTTCCAGAGCATTGATGTGGGCTGACCTCCAGTGTCCTGACCACACTCCGCGGGTCCCTGAGCCGTTTCAGACTGCTCCCCAACCTTGGTTGGAAGCTTTGGTCATAACCACTTCCCTCCGGAAGATGGGACCCAAGCGAACGCCCTAGCGGATGTTTGACGGAACTTTCCACCAGCGTAGTGCTTCCCAGCAGGTTCGGGATACCGTCAACCTGCAGTGTTTGTCTCTCCGCGGATGTAAAGCGAAGGCATTGAACCAGGCCTGTAGAGGTCTCTGGTGTAATAAGCCCAAGGGGAGGGCTTGTGAGGCGGAAGCCATCAGCCCCAGCATGCGCTGACACAGCTCCATGCTGATTGTTTCTCTCAACTTGAACAGGGAGAGACACCGTTCCAGCGAAGCAACTCTTTGTGTCGACAAGGTCGCTTCCATGGACACTGAGTCCAGATGCAACCCCACGAACTCGGTCTGTTGGCTTGCCACGAGGCGGCTCTTCTCTGAATTGACCTTCAGACCCAGCCACTGAAGATGGTTCGTAACCATCACTGTGTGTTGTGCCAGCTGCTCCTTCGACTGCGCGCAGACGAGCCAGTCGTCCAGATAGTTCAGCAGTCGGACACCTTGAGCCCGCAAAAGAGCTAAAATGGCATCCATACATTTGGAAAAGGTTCGAGGAGCTAGAGACAGACCAAATGGGAGGACACAAAACTTGTACACCCTGCTCTGGAATGCGAAACGCAGATACTTCCTGTGACCCGGGCAGAAGGGAACGTGAACGTACGCTTCTGTCAGGTCCACGGTGGTAAACCAGTAGCCATGTCGGACTGACTGGATGATGTGCCTGTGCTTTAGCATCCTGAACGATAACTGCCATAGGTATCTGTTCAGTATTCACAGATCTAAAATAGGGCGGAACCCGCCGTCCTTTTTGGGCACTAGGAAGTATTTGGAATAGAACCCCTGGTCGATCAGAGCAGGGTCTACTTGTTGAATGGCACGCTTCCTGAGCAGTGCCTGTATCTCCACATTCAGAGCTGAGGACTGAACTGCAGTTACGACCACCCCCCTGAAGGGGGGAGGCTTTAACCGGAACTGAAGGGTGTACCCAGTGGAAATGGTCTTGTGCACCCAGATGTCGCCGCGCGTTGAGCTGGGCCAATCTTTCCAGCAGCTGGCTGACCTTGGTCCACAGAAGGGCACTCAGGTAGGTTTCTAATTAGTGCCGCCTGGTAAACTGTCAGTAGACTGGCTACATTAGACAGTCTGACAGCCTCCGTGGCCGCAGAATACCCTTTTTTAAGGTATCTCTGTGGTCCTGCACTGTTTATTAGGACACGCTGGGTCCTTAGTAAGCCCAGACAGTGTTGGTGTTTTCACCAACGTGGCGAACGCAGCGTCCACCGGTGGAAAGGACGCTAGGCTGGCATCGCTGGCCCCCTGCATAGTAAAGGCCGAACCCTTGTGAGATGTCGCAGGAGCAGAGGCCGGAGCCCCCCAAGTAGACTGCACCTCTTTAACAAAGTCTGGGATTGCTGGGAGCATCTTGGACTGATGGGACTGGGCTGAAGGCGACTCAAACAGAGATCACCGGGGAAGCTCTGTCTGGGGCCAATCAATACCCAAGTGGCGGGTTGCTCTGTCAAACACAGACCACATAGGGTCATCAGTGTCCATCAGCTCGGACTCAGCTTCCTGATCCGAGTGGTGGGAGGCTACCTCAGCCTTTACACTGTCCCCTTTCAGGATGTCCGAAGCATCTCTGGAGATGGCATCTATATCCCAGTCCTTCTGTGGCTCCATTGGAAGGGAAACAGCCAATGGAGATTGTGGGGGGGTCACTGGTTGGCCCAGTGGGCTGCTCTGTGGCTCGAGGCATTGCAGTAGCCAGAGACATAAGAAGGGACTGCTGTTCCATCATGACCTCCATGAATTGGGACATCTTGGAGGTTAATTCCACCACCTCAGACCTGTATCTGTGTCGCCTGTCTCGACGAGGGGAACGAGAGCATTCTCTACGTCGAGGCGACCTGGAGTGAGACCTAAACTCCCGACGAGGACATGCCCTAGAAGGGGAGGGGCTGCTAGCCCAAGTGTGTCTGGTGGGGGACCTCTGACCAGCTGTGATCTGGGAGGCCGGGCTCGTGGAGAGCTGCAGTCACCCTGGCGGCGTAGCAGTGGACGATGGCGGGGCTGAGACAGTGTGGGAAGATCCCGATGAAGGGGAGTGCCCACCTACTGACTTCTTGGCCCTTTGTCGAAGGGCGCATGTCTGAAACCCGGCACAAAGATGGCAAAAAGCCCTATCCGCCAGCGCGGATGCGGCGTGCTCCGGCCCAAGACATGCCACGCACTTCTCATGAGGGTCACTGGCAGGCAGCTTTGCCTGGCAGGACGTGCACCGGTGAAAGCCCGACATCTTGGGCGAGCAAGACACAGTAAACATCGACCAAAACGCCAAGCGTCGAGTGTCGAAAGCGTCAAGTGACGAGCGGCAGAGTGCTGATGCGTCGAGCGTATAGCGTCGAGGCGCTGCACGCCGAGCGTCGAGCATCGAAGCGTCGAGCGTTGAGCGTGTAGCATCGAGCACGTGGTGTCAAAGCGGCGGGCGCGTAGCATTGAGGCGCCGAGCGTCGAGCCCGTGGCATCAAAGCGCTGAGCATCGAGCATATAGCGTCGACGTCGAGCACTGAGTCCCAAGCGCGGAAGAGCTGCACCGATCGCCGAAGCGCTGACACCTCACAGAGCGAGTACCGAGCATCGAGACGCTAGCACAAGACGCCTAAGCGTCAGCTGACCCGCCGAGCGGAGCCGCTGGTGCTGGTACAGTGTCTTATTTGGTGTAATACTTACCTTGGTGCTAAGGGAAATGTGCTTGGTGGTCGTCTTCTTTTGGTGAAAAGATGCGGTGGGGAACACACAGCAGTGGAAGATTCTAGAGGGCTGCAGAGCAGACTCCACACACACACGGTCTAGCCAGGCAAGACCGAGGATGCAATATGCATGTGGCCAAAGCCAACGACGTGCGTCCTAAAAAATATATATATATATATATATATATATATATATATATATATATATATATATATATATATATATATCTCTAATATATACAACCCAAAAACACACAATATAAATACTATTTATAATAATATAAATAATAGGAGAAGACGAAGACCACGAGGTTAAACAAAAACGCGATGCCGAAGCAAAGCGTGAGGGATATATAAAGTAATATATTAAAATATATAACAGAATTATATAACCCAAAACCAATAATAATAGCGTAACTGAAATAAACTCGGAGAAGGGGAAAAAACCAGCTTCTCAAGCCTAAGCTTAGTGAGTACAAGCAGTACGAGCTCTAGTACCTACCGCTACCGATGCTGAAAACAAAAGAGGAAGAGAGTCTCTGCGCGCTGCGTATAGTAAGCTCCCAGGGGGGGGCGGGCTTACATGGCAGCTTGCGCAGAGGCCTATCGGCAGCTTTGCTATAAAGCTCAGCCAATCCCTACTGCCTGACGGCAATGTCCCATACGTTGATGGTTATTTTCGAATTGAAAGGGAACACAGCACTTTCACATGTTCAGGGTTAGCTGTCCCTAGATTGATGCTGGGGTCTAGCTCATCCCTCAATTCAGCTATTAGGTCTAGGATGACCTGAGGAGTGAGACAATAACGCTTTAGCACCGTCCTGAAGCCAATGACAGGTCTCTGCAGGGGTGTGCTTTTATACATCTCTTACTTGCTTCTACAATGGTTGGAAACTTGTAAGAAGAGGTGTAAAGTTTTTGGAGGGTCAGCCTATGCAAGGCAAAATCGCATTATAATGTTTGTGCCCGCTTATTATCCAGATCCTGCCCAATTCCATGCTCTTTTCTTCATTTGAATGCATTTCAATATCATTTTAATGGGTTAACGATGGCAAAGTGCCAATTTGATAGCGAGTTCAGAAAGCCAGGTGAACACCATTCTTTATATACGTCACATTTCGAGTGGCCACGTTATGGGGGTTTTGCACCTGCAAATCACTTTATGCGTATCCTTACATCTACCCCTTAACATTTTATGAATAGCATGAAATATCTATTTTCATAATTCCACTTTATTTAAATTTCCTTCTATTTCATTCAAAAGAAAAAGAATGCGCAACAGAAATTAATTTGCCACTGAAAACCCTTAGAGGGCTTCTTTTATGTAACAAAAGCATGTCTCACTTTTTTATGCCACCCAGTGTTGCCAGCCTAGCGAATTTGACTTTAAGGGTTGACTTGGCGACAATTTTTGTCACAAGCGACTAGCTACAAATCTGGCAATTTCCAGAACAGTCATCAGAGAATTTCAGATATAAATTCGCCAAAAAGTTTCGATTACCTTTATTACCAGCGTCCTTTTAGTATCATAGTCACTCCTTTTAGAATCATTGTCAGGGTAAATGTTTTGATTATCCTATATTACCAACGTCCTTGTCTTGTGTACCCCCAATATTATCTTACCGATAAAGTACTTATTTTCAAAATCATTACAGTAATACAATCCACTTTACTAAAAATAAATACTTGCTTTTAAAGTTTTACCATACAATTACAAAATAAAAATGTAGGGAAAAAAAATTCATAAATTCAGTTTGACATTTGGGCCTGTTTTTCACTTGCAAGTCTTCTGGGAGGTAGTGAAGAGACAGCAACAATTAAGCCTGGCTCCACATTGAGTCGGTTGATGTCAGTCATGGCAGACACTTCACAAAGATATGTTGACCCACATGACAACAGGACATCCAAAGCTTGGTTACCAAGGTCTGTGTACTCCTTTTGCACTAAGCATCAGAACTGCGTTAGAGCAGAGTCATTATACTTCATTTACAGACCACGGTCTGAGGACAGCTCAAGCAGATTTTCTTGTTGACTGGGAGAGAGTTTACAGCTGCTAACACCAGGCAGAACAAATGGGTTTCTTATCCAGTCATACTGTTTTGCCTGCTCTTGAATGTTAGAGAATTATGACCAGAACTGAGATGACAAATGGGCCAAATGGTCTGTTATTATTGCCTGAATTTTATTCTGCTCAATTCCCCCTGGGCCGCCTTCATGTCAAGCAGTGGAAAACAAGTAAATCTTTGTCTACACATTTGGATTTCCAGAATTCCGTTTTGTTTTTTTTTAAATACAGAATTAATGTTGTCATAAACATTCAGAATATTATTATCACGACCTTGCATGGACAAATTCAGATCATTCAGCTTACTAAATATACCTGCGAGATAGGCAGGTTAAGCTAACCACATGGTACTGTCAAACGCTGAGGCAAGAGTGGACGAATGATCAACAAGAAACATGTGAACTTCTGTGCGTAGTTCAAACAGTCTCTTTAGGACTTTCCCTCTCGAAAGCCAGTGAACATCCGTATGTTTCAACAGTTGATGTTGTTCCGCCCCCAGCTCTTTACAAAGAACGCGAAACAGATAAGCATTGAGTGGCCTAGACTTGATTAAGCTGACAACTCACAGATTTATTTCAGCTCACAGCTCATCTTTTTTTAAGCAAGCGCCTCTCTGTGGATTATAGTGCACCCACTGCACCGAAGGATTTTCTTTCCTGATTAGCAACAAGGCCATTCACTCTCCCCGTCATTGCAGCAGCCCCGTCAGTGCACACACATCTGCAAAAGTTCCAACTCAAATCATGTGCTGAAAAAAACCCATCAATTACTTTGAAAATTTCTCCTCCTGTTGTGTTAGTCTGCATACTTTTGCAAAACAGTATCACATTATCATCACATTCAGGGTATCGAACGAAAGCAATTAGCTGCGCTCCTCCGCTAATATCGAGTTGAAATCACATTTTTTTCACCTTCTTAAGTTTGTCAACAACTTGAGAGTCTATATCCTCAGACATGTCTTCAATTCTATGAGAAACATTGTCATTTTATAATGGCTGCTTTCTTGAACGGCTGCTTTTTTATCGAGCATGGTTTGTACAAGCGCTACAGCCACAGGCAGAATAAGATCTTCTGCAATCGTGTGTGGCTTCTTTGACTTCACTACAAGAATGGAGACAACATAGGAGGTCTCCAGTACATTTGTTGAAATAGTTAAAGCTTGTTTTCATTTTCTTACTAACATGCACAGCGTGTTTTGTCTTCAAGTGTCGTTTCTTTTTCATTTTTTTTGCTGTCACTGCTTTCACTAAAGCCATTACAACTGCTTTCACTAATGCCACCGCTACAGGTTCTTTCAGCAGGTCTTTTTAAAAACGTATCCATTCTTTTACTTCGCTGCTACCACACCACTGAAGCTTACTGATCACAAGCAGCAATAACTGATTAAAATACTTGCCCAGTACATGCATGTTAATCAGTTATAACTTATACATATGTTACGTTACAATGATATAGAGCAGTATAAATAACAAGAAAAAATCTCACTCGAGTCTTTACAGGGACAATTCATGACACCATTTCCATTTTTTTTTTTTTTTTATTATTACTTATCTTAAAAATTATCAAAATGCTTCATGTACCCCCTGGAAAGCCTTTGCATACCTTCGGGGTACGTGTACCCCCGGTTAAGAACCACTGACCTAGATGTTTCAAACCAACTTTAAATGTGAAGTTGAGTGCTTAACCCTTCCTTTAACTGTAAATACTATCAATAATTTGTGAAAACCTATTGTAACATCAATACAGTCTTACCAACGTAATATTTTAAAGACAGTATTTCCGTTACTGTTTTACTTTCTGTAAATATGAGGCTACCGTCTTTATTTTTGTACACATGAGAGACATGAAATTACTTCTTAAAAAGGCTACAAGTAATGTTTGTTGTTGTTGTCATATATGCTAAGATTATAAATATATGCTTTAATATGTAGTTGTGATATTGCATGAACTTATCTGTGTTTCTGTTGTCAGGATTTTTTATTGTGACTCCTCAATAGAGACATTTTCACAGGCTTGAAATAGCGAGAGCGAGGTTGTTTTATTTTTAAGTTTTGTTTTCGTAGTTACACATGTGACAAACTTTTCCGTGTTCTTTGTGGTTTGCCAATGCAGCAGTTTGATTCTGATATTTCAAAATGCACCACATAGCATACTACATTTTATGTTGATATATCAACATCAGTTAAAATGTAATTCGACCTGCAAAGCTAAATGTTTATTTTTTTAGGCTGTTTAGTTTAGTCCAGATTAACCATTTTCCAGAGTGGACCAAATTTTGTGTGACACTGGCACGCTGGCTCTCTGTATCTCCCCATCCACTAGCATTCCGTTACTGTACTTCTTACATTTAGGAATACACCACTGCATATGTGTAGTTGTTCGTGTGTCTATGTACTATGATTGCTTTGTGACTTTTGCTTTAAAATAGCGACTTTCAGCCACCCGACTCCTTTACATGAAGTCTGGGCAGAGATGTTTTTAAATGAAAGTGAGTTAATTAAAACATACTTAACAGCAAGGCAACATACATGCACAGAAACTTTATGTCCAGATAGTATCAAACTACAAGAGTTCATGCAACAGAACATGCTACTTCAGCCTTGCGTTAGATCATAATCCTGCATGTATATATTTTTTGTCAAATTTATGTTTACATACCATACATAAAACAAAAAATTGTATCCGAAAAGCTCCCCTTGATCCTTAACTAAATAAAAAATAAAAAACAGCATTAGCACTAACATTTCAAGTACTACACATACATACTACTGTTAGAAACTACAAATAATGCATCAGTAATTGTAGAATTAGGAGATAAAAAAGTATTTACTTTTGATTCGTTCTTGTCTTAACTGCAGGCACTCTTAGTTCCCTTCAGGCTTATGAAATGCATATTTTTTTGTTGTGTCTGTTTGTATTCAGTGTGTTGCAGACCTTTCTAAGATAGTGTCCCTTTTTAACTTTATTACTCAATCAGGCTGTAATTTACGGTGGCCGAGAAGTACAAAGAGGTAGCAAATCTACACAGAGACATCACTGCAACCAGGCGACTGAAACGGAGCGGTAGCATCAGAGAAAGGGGTGGTGATCTCAAAAAAAGTGCAGGTGCATCAAAAAAGAGGCAGGCGCATTGTTCAGGAAACATCATTTAGAAATCGTCTGACAGAAGTTCAGTTTTATGCCAAAGTTACGTTTTATTTAGTTTTTTAGGGTAAAGCAATGGAGAATGTTGCCATGTTTGCTAGTTTGCACGCGGTATGTGATTGTTTGATGTGGAAGCCCATCTGAGTAAAAAATGCGCTATATAGGGTTACTAAATTACTACACATACTTATTTGGCCAATCAAGTCACTGAAAATGAAATGAGAACCAGTGAATTTAAAGAAAATAGTATGTGTAATAAATTATCCAATTAAAAGTCGTCTTACATCTGCCATTCCCGCCCAATGTGTGGCAGTATATGGACTTGGCATTGGGTAAAGTCTAGTGAAAGATGGATAGACCCAGACCCTCCAAGACAAGTATCAACCAGTGGTTTCAGAGCCTTAGAAATCCCATTAATTCAGTGATAACCCCACTGGAACTAATATGTGATTTTAAACACGTGCTGAAAGATCTGACATTGAAGATTTGGCAGATTTCTTGGGGGCCATATGATAACTAATGAAATGTTGTCTGTCAATGTTGATTTGCATCAGACTCTGTAAAGCGGTCTCTCCTAAAGATGTACAAAATGTGTTCTTCAAAAGGTTCATCCACACAAACTGTGGTTGGTCTTGATACTAACAGGGAAAGGGAGAGTTTTCCAGAATTCTGGAATTCTTCTGTCTGGTATAAATATATGAAAACCTTTTCAGGCTTTTCTTTGTGTGTTTCTACCAACACATCCAAAATTCTGTCATGGCGATACAAGAAAAACTCATCTTGCACTGTCTGATGGTTAAAGAGTCCAGAAAAGTATCTGTCTACAGTGGCTGTGATGTTGCACACATCCATGGGTTTGTTTTTTCTCTGTGAAGGTCTAAGAGGCTAAGTTTTGCGAGGCAAAAGGCATCTCTGGAAACCTCTTCTGTACTGCATTTCCTGCAAGAAGTTTTTCTGCACTGCCTTCACTTGCTTTTTCTTCCAAGAAGCCCTTCTCCACAGCTTGTGCTGCAACCTTATTGTAATCATTGCTTTGGAATGCTACATCTTGAATACTTTTAAGGTTGTCACAAGTTAGAAGTGATTCCCAAGGAAGTTGAATCTGATGTAGCTGTCAATCTTGCATTATGCAGTGTAAGGATCTCAACAGGGATCCTGCAACACTGTGTTTAGTTTGTACAGTACATGGAGTTCTCCATGAAAAAAATAAACATACATCTGGAAATCAGCATCTGAGACTGCATTATAGATTTCAGGTGCCTTTTTCTTCTTCTCATATGCACAAAGGATCTTATTTTTCTTGCTCAAAGAAACTGACGGTTTCTGGCTGTAAAGTAGCAATTCATTCAACACACATGGCAAGTGACAACCATCTGATTTTGTGCTACTGAATTAGTACAGTATACTCAGAGTTAGGTTCTATTAGTTCAATTAGCTGTCTGAATTTGACTTTACTCATTAGGCTATTCAGTATGTAGTTGAGCACCTTTGTGACAGTAGCTTCCACAGAACCTGGGATGTGTTTTTTCAGTGCATCCTTTGTAGCCAGTACCTCACGATGCACGAGACAGTGCTGTGTAAAGAGCCCTTCATTCCATTCACTTATCATCAAGGCAGAAGCACCATTTTGTTTACTAGCCATAACCTAGTAAACATAATATATTATTTTGCCATCATTGCTGCAAGTTGAAGGGATGCCTCTGTCAGATTGTTTTTCTTTTCATTTAAATACAGTTCTCTTATCTTTTGACCATTGCTTCATTTCTTAGTGGTGTTTGTCAAAATGACGTTGTTGTGAAAACTTCTTTACTGAGTTTATTATTTTTTCACAAGCGTAGCATTTACAGCATTCTTTGGATTTGTCATACATCATGAAGTATTTCAACTCTCAATCACTTTTCCAAACCCTATGGCAATTGCCATGTTTTCTTTTTTTTTTTGGCACTGCCCCACCTGAATCCTAACCATCTGTTCCCTGCGGAGTATAAGCAGGTGTCTGGGAGGGTAAGACTGACTGCCCTGCGCTAGTGGTGGCCTCTGTATCATAACTGTGGCTGGCCTACACGGTACAAGAAAGATACTCTCAAATACTGGCTAAATATAAATGTAATATTTAAAATGTGTACTCTTCCTTGTTTCACAATAAACTATAAATGTTTTATCTATATTTTGGTTATGGTACACATAACTCGCACATTCAAAATAAATATATATATTTTTTTCTCATTAAGCTTTAATATGTCATTTTAATAATAAGGGGAGGAAAATACAGAAATTATACATTTATTTATGAAATAGAGATCAAAATGTATTTTCAGGCGGTGGACGTCGAATGTAGTAGCAACTAGTGGCCGCTAGAGGGTAGGAACCAAAATAAGCTGTGGAAATAATACTAACACAGTTAGGGTTAGGTTTAGGGGTTGGGTTATATGGTTTAGCGAAGATTGAAGTTGCACGTGGATACATAAGTGATGTTGTCAGGAATTGTGATTTTGTGTTTGAGTGTTGCTTTGTACCCTCTAGCGGCCGCTATTTGCTATTACATCTGACGTCCCCCACATGGGTGAAAGGTAACTATGCCATAACATTTGAACTTTTTTCATAAATAAATGCAAAATTTCTGTGTTTTCCTCACCTTGTTAATGTTAAAATGACCCATTATTGTTTTAACCTCTACTACATGTAGGCAATCATTTTGTACAACTTTATTTTTGAATACTTGGCATTTATAGTTTATTTAGCATTAAAAATGGTTATAATGATATATTATTAGTTTACCGTTTATAAATAAAATTAATTAATATATAAATCATTTCGTTTTAGCAAAAATAATCTAGTATCATAGATCAGTAATTATCATTAACCGAGATATCTATATATATATATATTATATATATATATTATATATATATATATAATATATATATATATAATTATAGATATCAAAAGAGCCAACTTCCCACCCATCTACCTCATGACAAATGTGTCCATTTCGAAGAATATTTGCTGCAAAGTATTTTGGAGCGATAGTGGTTGCGTGTTAAGGCCACCGCACAGTGGACTGAACTGATATGACACCAACACATATTTCTTTGAAAACCCGCCAATGAGCAACAAAATCCGCGACAAAATTGAGTCGGGTGTGTGGTGGCCTTTACACACAGCTTGCTGCGACGCGGCTGCTCACTGTTTCCTGTCTGACGTCACATGCAGTGTCAAGAGACACGTGTCAGGTGACTGGAATGATCCAAATGCAGTTAAAAGCGACGGGTGGGGGCGTAGACGGACTTGAATGAAATATCTATTTTTGTATAACTTGTCTTATGCAATTATTTAGATAGTGAAAAATAAAATCAGTTATTTATCCTGGCTGCGTCTCAGGTACTGTTTAAAAAAGCACAAGAGCCTCAAGAGCCCCGGGGGCCGCAATATATTTGTGTAAGGCTGAAATAAATATAATTATTTTTTACCACTGAAAACAGTTTTCCTTATTCTTGATCTTTAAGCGTATTTCATGTCTGAAATTTAAAAGATGTTTTCCAGAAGGTGACTGTCTACTCTTGTAATTACGCTGCATGACGGTAAAATGGCCAGCCACCTCGTAGGTACTACTGTAAAATGACCAGCTCCTGTGTAGAAAATGCATAGTTCATTTACATTTAATTAGATATTGTTCTGATGTATATTGATGTATTCTGATTGGTCCAAAGCAATAAATGTACTAAATATTTGAAACGTATAATAAATAACATGTTTTTGACCCAGGTGGCCTTCCATAGTTTGAGGTAAATTAGTTTGTTATATACAAAATTTCAGTTTTATCTTCATATTTATCTAAAGAGTATTTATATTTAGGAAATGGATTACATAACAATGACCTTCTTAAATAAACCAGAAAACCTTAGTTAAATATTTAAATAAATAAGGAGTTTGAATAATGCTGCAGTATAAAATATATAAAACAAATTGAATTGTCTAAATATACTTTTCAGTAGCTTAAGCTGTTCCTCACATTCCAAATCCTTGCGTTTTTATTTTGTTGTTAATTAGCTAGTATAAGTTCAGGTAAACCTAATCAATACAGACTCAACTGCCTTTTTAAATATTTGACACAGCTGCATCACATCAGGCATGTTTGTTTTGTATGTGTTAGATTTGTTTGTGTTAAATAATATCTTATCCTTTTAGTTAACTTGGATTTTTTTATTTTTTCCCTTATACTTCAGGAACTGAAAAAGTTAATGGTTTTACACTGGGCAATTACTGCTAGTAATAGTTGGTAGCAATTAATTGCCAGCAACTTTTCTAATCTACACTTGCCGATTATGTGCTGGCAAAATTGGAAGTAATTTCATGGCAATTCAACATGGTGCTGACAAATGCAATACATATATATATATATATATATAATATATATTATATATATATATATATATATATATATATATATATATGGTTTCATAGTGAAGTTGAATTTCAAATTGCCAACATATGCAAAGTATAAAATCCTTTGTAGGTCCTCAATCACAGATGAAAATTGTATCTGTTTGGGGTATTGCTGTTTCACAGTACAATATGTATAATAATCCATACACTATGGTATTTGTCCTATATGACATAACATCTTTGGATCTATGTTTAAAACAACCTCCTAAAGGAATTTAAAACAAGCTGTAATTTAAATATTGCAGTATTGTTTTTGTTTTGTTGGGTTTTGTATACTTTATTCCTGGTATAGATTATCTCAACATGGAAATGTGCTGTTAGCAAAATAAATCATAAACTAATCTCAGTTAAAGCATTATTTGTTTTTCTCCAAGTAGCATTTGCAATAACTTTTCAATGTTTTTATCAAACATACCGGTAATTAGTAAAAACCACAATAACAAACTGTGACAGAAAATCAATGATTCTCCCTCCTAATCTGTGAGGTCGCTAAGTAACAGGAACAGAGTACCCTGGACTTCTTGGCCTGACACTTCGTTCCGAGAGTTAAAAGGAAGTTGGTCATTTAGAAAAGGGGTGGAGGTTCGGTACACTAACTCATCGACCCGGAAGGGAAATGGTGTGGTAGCCGCGGATTAGAGGAGAGACTGCAATCGTTTATCAAGTAGTCAAGAGTGATTGTATAAATAGTGGTCGAAGCAACGTAATTTGATCCTTCCCTTTGGTTTAAAAAAAGTAACCTGGAAGGACCTGTGTTTTGTGTATCTGTATTGTTTGTTCTGTCTATTTATTGCTTGCTATCACTAGACAGCTAGCATGTTCCAGAGCTGTCTCCAGAAGCCAGCTCAAACCCAAACAGCACTGCACTTGTATCACAAATAATTGTATTTGCACCACTGGCACTAATTCATGCACTAACAGACTTGTGTGTGTGGTGTGTTTTGTGTGGGTGTATAATAAAAACGGGACCATTATTTCAGGACAAAACCAGGGATTACAAATTATGTAATACATGCTGCTGTATTACTTAGCATCATTTATTGTTTACTGTTTGTTTTGCAGTCAGGCACTGGACATAAAAATATAATTACACAAACTTTGCACCTGGATTATAATTGTCTTTTCATTAATCATCTGCACCTGCACACTATCAACCACTTTGCCACACAAACTTATGTACAACAACCAGAAAAGTAACTTTTAACTAGCTGTTTTATTGCATTTTAATGTAATTTATTTAATATTTCAGATATGGAGATTGAAAACGAAGTTCATCTCTTCGACGCCTTCCAGCTACTGATGCTAGAGTCTAATGCACAGAAGACAGACACAGTCTGCAAAAAAGTTATCCAGTACTGTCAAATATGCTGGCCTGATGAAAGAGGAGTACCTCCAGAGCTTGCACCAATCTGGAGACAAGAGGATCTGAACATGACAGGATCATGGTTCCTACTGCCATGAGGAAGGAGATTTTGGAAATACTTCACAAAGGTAGTATGGTGGCCAGGGCTATCTATCCAAATCTGCTAGAAGGACCTGTGAAGTCATACATTGAAAAGTACACAGAGAACCATTGATGACAATAACTGTTCCAGAACGACCTTGGAAAAGGGATGGAATGGATCTATTCCTGTGGGAGAAAAACGCTTACCTCGTAGTGGACTATTTCTCCAGGAACATTGAAGTGGCAAAATTTTCAGTCACTTCTGCTAATGATGTCATCAAAGTTCTTAAAAATATGTTTGCACGGCATGGAGTTCCACAGTTTGTCTATTCTGATCATGGCCCACAATTTGCAGCTGCTGCCTTTCAAGCATTTGCAAAGGAATTCAACTTTACACACATCACTAGCAGTCCCATATATCTGCAAGGTAACGGGGAAGCTGAAAGCGTTTAGTCTACAGTCAAAGCCTTATGAAAAGAAGGAGCGGATCCTTCTAAAGAATTAATGGCATATCGAGCAATGACACTATGGCGAGGCTACTCACCAGCGCACCTGTTAATGGTGAGACAACTTGGGACACCACTACCACAGTTATCATTTTTGCTGACTCTGCAGTGGCCGAATCTCAGAAAGTTTAAGAGGGATGATGCAAATAGACGGCAACATCAGGAGTATCATAATAACAGATGACACCGTGCTGGTCCACTATCTGAGCTTCAGCCAGGACAGAAAGCGTGGATTACAACAAAGCAGGTCCATGGATCTATGATGCAGCAAGCGACAACACCAAGCTCATATCTGCCGCAAACTGCAAATGGACTGTTGCGATGGATTCGCATACACCTTCATGCAACAACACAGTCTATCGCTGATGAGGCTCATGCACAACAGCCAAATGCTCATCTTACCTGTGATGGCCATGACATTGGATACCGGACCTGTGATGGACTGTTAGACATTAAATATATTCATTACAATATGATTATTTTTTTTCCAGATTCAGATCTCAGAATTGTGGTGTGAGGCGAGAGTGTATTAAATGGAATGTCCAGACAGTAATTTATGTGTACAGAAATAAAATAATTTATTTTTATTTTCTATACACAACAAAAGGATTAAATAACAAACAAAAAAACAAAATGGTGTGAGGGAAGGAGTGCAGGGGTGAAATCCAAAACAAACTGATGACTCGTCTTTAATTTGTCTTCGTGGTGACCATAAACAAAAAAAAGACAAAAGAAATGTTAGTATTTCAAAAATCCCGCTGCACAAAACCAGTCTCTCCCTTCACCCGTGACTCCTCCTACTTTTTCTTTCGGACCAACCCCGAACACAGTAGTACGTTCCCTTTAGTATGTAATGTCCCGCCTCTGTAGTCAGTGGAACACCAATCCCCAACCGACACGTGTCCTTCTCCTTCACTTGACTCCAGTGGCTGGAAGTTACATACTCGTACTTCCGCCCCTCACCAAGGTGCCGCCCCTCAAAAAGATGACTTTTGCCATGGTCACGAGATCTTGGTAAGGGAAGTCCCGAGTTGGTTTGATGCCATCTACTGTCGGGAGGCTGAATCACAGACCGAAACCCCTTTGACTCATCACATATCCCACCCCTCAGAGTGGAGCCGAAGGAACACTCGGAAACCTCTAACCCTTCCCTTTTACCTCCCTCCCGGGAAAAAAAATCAGCATTTTGATGTAACTTACCCGCACGATACCTTATTTGAAAGGCGAAGGGTTGGAGCGCCAGGTACCACCGCGTAATCCTAGCGTTTGAATCCTTCATCGTGTCTAACCACTTTAAAGAAGCGTGATCTGTGATGAGTACAAAGGGTCGTCCCAGAAGATAGTATTTTAAAGATTCCACTGCCCATTTCACTGCCAGGCATTCTTTCTCCACTACCGAATACCTCTGTTCTCTGGGCAGTAACTTCCGACTGATGTATAGTATCGGGTGTTCTATACCATCTCTCTCCTGGGACAGAACCGCCCCCAGACCAGTCTGCGATGCATCTGTCTGCAGGACGAACTCTCGGCTGAAATCCGGGCTTACTAATGCTGGGGCCTGACTCAAATTAGTTTTAATAGATTCAAAGGCTGTCTGACACTCTGCACTCCACTTAATTTTATTTGGAGCGTTCTTTTTAGTGAGATCAGTGAGAGGGGCGGCTATAGTGGAAAAGTGTGGAATAAAGCGGCGGTAATAACCAGCCAACCCTAACAGTGATCTCACCTGGGTTTTCGTGGTAGGTACCGGTGAATCCAACAAAGCCTGGACTTTTGAAACCAACGGTTTCACTCTACCCTTACCCATTATGAAACCTAAATATTTAGTTTCTTCTTTTCCAATAGCGCACTTTGCCATGTTCGCTGTGAGCCCCGCCCTCCTCAGAGACTGTAAGACGGCTTCTAATCTAGTCAAATGTTCTCTCCAGGAAGAACTATAAATGACTACATCATCGATATACGCAGCTGCATACTCTCGATGAGGTTGTAAAACCCTGTCCATTAGTCTCTGAAAAGTAGCAGGCGCTCCATGAAGTCCGAACGGCATAGTACAAAATTGAAAAAGACCCTCTGGGGTTGAAAATGCCGTTTTCTCACGAGAGGCTTTCGTTAATGGAATTTGCCAATATCCTTTCGTCAGATCCAGAGTTGAAATAAACCGAGCTTGCCCCAGTTTGTCTAAGAGTTCATCTACTCGAGGCATGGGATATGCATCAAACTTGGAGATAGCATTCACCCTCCTAAAATCGATACATAATCGTAGTGACCCATCTGGCTTGTCTATTGGTACTATTGGGCTACACCACTCACTTCGGGAAGGTTCAATTACCCCAAGTTTCAACATACACTCCACCTCCCTTCGAACAGAATCTCTCCGACTCTCTGGAATGCGATACGGTCTCTGTCTAACTCTTAGACCTGGCGGAGTGATAATAGCATGTTCGATCAAATGCGTTCTTCCAGGCACGTTAGAAAACACATCACTGAACATTTTAATTAGATTGCTTACCTCTTCACGCTGATCAGGAGTTAATTGTTCCCCCATCGGGACCTCAATTGCTGACTCTGACTCAATTGAGGGTCCAAAATCCTCTCCCTCCTGTACAGGAGATATAAAATGGACTTCCCGTTCTTTCCACGGTTTCAGGAGATTAACATGATAAATTTGACTTTCTTTCCGACGCCCAGGCTGTCGGATCTCATAATTGACTTTACCAATTGCTCGAATAACCTGAAAGGGACCCTGCCATTTAGCAAACAACTTAGATTCCGATGAGGGCAACAATAACAACACTTTGTCTCCAGGTCGAAAGTTCCGAATTCTTGCATTTTTATTGTAGCTTTGTTGCTGCTTCTGCTGTGCCGCTTTGAGATTGTCATGTGCCAATCGACCGACTAATTCTAAGCGATCGCGTAACTGCAACACGTATTTTACTACATTTTTAGACTCCTTTGACTGTTCTTCCCAGCCTTCTCTTATGAGATCCAAGATACCCCGCGGCTGCCGACCGTACAAGAGCTCAAACGGGGAAAACCCCGTTGAGGATTGTGGTACCTCGCGAACTGCAAAGAGCAAGTAGGGAAGCAGTTTAGCCCAATTGCGTTTTTCTTGATCTACAAAGCGGCGCAACATATTTTTCAAAGTCTGATTAAATCGTTCAACAAGCCCATCCGTTTGTGGATGAAAAACTGAGGTTCTAATTGAACGAATTTTCAATAATTTATATAGTTGCTGAATACAGTCTGACATAAAATTAGTGCCCTGATCAGTGAGAATTTCTTTCGGGATTCCCACCCTAGAGAATATTTTTACCAATTCATTCGCTACAGCTATTGCATTCATAGAGCGTAAGGGAACAGCTTCTGGATATCTCGTTGCGTAGTCCACTACTACTAAAATATACCGATATCCTGACTCTGTTCCCTCCAGAGGGCCTACTAAATCTACACCAATCCTTTCAAACGGTACCCCAATAATTGGAAGTGGAACCAGAGGTGCGGGGCGAACTGACTTAGGGGCAGCTAATTGACATTCAGGACACTCCGATACATACTTCCGCACAAGACCATAAACCCCAGGCCAAAAAAACCGGGCCAGAATTCGTTCCTGAGTCTTTTCAGTTCCCAAATGACCTGAAAATGGAATGTCATGCGCCAATCTCATGATTTCTGACTGAAAAGGCCTAGGAACCAATAACTGTTTTACGAGCTGTCCCGTCCCGGGAGCCCGGGTTATTCTATATAATAAGTGCCCAGATACAGAAAAATGCGGAAATACCACCGGTTGTCCTTCCTGCATATCCTTCCCCTCGATATATCTAACCCGTTTCCAAGCATACTGTAACGTGGGATCATTTTGTTGTTCATATCCCAAGTCAATATCTCGGTCCCAATGGTTAGGTACACAGAGAGGAGTGTCTTTTATTACATGACCTTCCACCTCAGTAACCTCGCAGCCCCGGTTACACTGAATACCTACTCCCTTTCCTTGCCGTTTCAGCGATTGGTTTACTTTTGTGTCAGACCCCTCCCCTTGTCGTCTCAGAGTTCCCTCATATTTTTCCACCCGACGCTCTCTTTTTGTTTTTCTTGGGCGGATTTTAGGGTTAAACAGGTCGGATTGCAACGGAAAAATCTCGCCAATTGTTTTCTCCTGTTGCTTTAATTGTCCCCTGGTAGAAACTAAGACCATTTCCCGACCTAAAATACGATCAAAAAACGGCCAGTCTCTTCCCAGGAGAACAGGGTATGGTAAACATTGCGCTACAGCCACTTTAACGCAAGCTGAATAATCACCTACAATAAGTCTAACTTTAGTGGTGGGATAAACCCGAGTTTCTCCATGAATACAGGAGATAGCCACTTTACCCTGTGGCTCCCAGGCTACCCCATCCAAGAGAGCTTGCCGAATCAATGTTTGTGCACACCCAGAGTCCGCAAATGCGTAAGTACTCTTTCCCCCGACCTGTACTCTTAACTGATAAGGGCCCTCCCGACATTCCCCAGTGTTCCTACCTGTTACTGCTGACCAGGATCTTGTCGCCAGGTCCACCTTTATTACTGGACAATTCCTGGCAATGTGTCCAGGCTCATTACATTGGTAGCACACTTGGTTAGGAGGCATCAACGGAGTTAATCTGTCCTGCGAGTCCGCGACCGGCAGGTTAGGGGGATTCTCTCTCGCCCAGGATGGGGCTAACCTCGACCTCCATGGTCTGAAGGTCCGGTTACCCCCTCTGGGCTTCATTGGTTGGTTGGTCCGAGTTAGTTTAGGGGCAGGAGTGGGGTCTGACCCGGCACCTTCGTTTGCGTCTTCGTAGGCCTCCGCCAGGAGGAGGGCATCTTCGAGAGTGGTAGGTCTATTCCTCTTAATCCACTCTCGATTCCCTGGCGGTAGTATAGACGCAAACTGTTCTATAACTATTTTCTGCACCAGTTCTTGGGGTGTATGTTCTTCTGGCCGCAGCCACCGGGTGCACTGATCTAAAAGATATTGTCCCGCAACCCGGGGCCGCATCCCCTTGGACAGCTGGTATTCCCGAAAACGGCGCCGGTATGTTTCCTCCGTGATCCCGAGGCGTGAGAGAATGGCTTCTTTAACTTTGACATAGTCCCCTGCATTCGTGGCCGTCAGGGCTCGATATGCTGCCTGAGCTTCCCCTGTCAGGCAGGGTGCCAATTTCATGGCCCAGTGTTCCCTAGGCCACTCTGCAGCCTCTGCCACTCTCTCAAACGTAATCAAGAAAGCCTCGGGATCATCTTCCGAGGTCATCTTCTGAAGATTAGGCTGAGCTGCAAACATCCGGGCAACCGCTCTCTCTGATGTTGATATTGATAGTTTTTCTACCAGCTGTCCCAAGAACTGGGCGAGCTGTTCCAGGTGCCGTGTCTCTCTCTCCTCTCGCTTCTCCTCCTGCTCCCTAAACATTGTCAAAACTGTAGCTGGATCCATTTTCACTTCTGACACCACGTGTGAGGCGAGAGTGTATTAAATGGAATGTCCAGACAGTAATTTATGTGTACAGAAATAAAATAATTTATTTTTATTTTCTATACACAACAAAAGGATTAAATAACAAACAAAAAAACAAAATGGTGTGAGGGAAGGAGTGCAGGGGTGAAATCCAAAACAAACTGATGACTCGTCTTTAATTTGTCTTCGTGGTGACCATAAACAAAAAAAAGACAAAAGAAATGTTAGTATTTCAAAAATCCCGCTGCACAAAACCAGTCTCTCCCTTCACCCGTGACTCCTCCTACTTTTTCTTTCGGACCAACCCCGAACACAGTAGTACGTTCCCTTTAGTATGTAATGTCCCGCCTCTGTAGTCAGTGGAACACCAATCCCCAACCGACACGTGTCCTTCTCCTTCACTTGACTCCAGTGGCTGGAAGTTACATACTCGTACTTCCGCCCCTCACCAAGGTGCCGCCCCTCAAAAGATGACTTTTGCCATGGTCACGAGATCTTGGTAAGGGAAGTCCCGAGTTGGTTTGATGCCATCTACTGTCGGGAGGCTGAATCACAGACCGAAACCCCTTTGACTCATCACATGTGGGTTTAATGTTGACCTAAAGAAACTGCAGCAATTGTCAGCAGTACATGGGACTGTCAATCAGTGTGGGGATGTCCTTCAATATTAAGGCTAGAGAAAACAACCTGAATTTGCCACAGAATATTCACCAAGCACTTCAAAGTACATAATTCTAAAGGAATGACGTGGATTTTAAAAAACAAAGGGCTTATTAGTTCGCTCTAATGACATACTGTGGTGTGACCCTTTCTCCAATTCTCCTTTCTCCAAGTATGAAAAGTTAAGTAAACAAAGATGTTTAAGAAAATGCAGTCTCATGCCACAGTAGTAGGCATAAACAATATTAAAATATATACACCCACATACATTCTTTTGAATAAATAAACCTTTTATTTTAGCCCTTGTGCCTGTATTTGTTGTTCATTTGTGTGCTTTGTTATTAAATGTGCGCAATAGTGCTTAAACTGTAGCTTCTGTCTCTGGTTCTGCTTCCTGCCGGTAACACTCCTTGTCAGTGACTCTGTCCTTTCACACCCACATACATTCTTTTGAATTAATATTCCATTGCAGGTATACATTTGCTAACCTAGTTTGTAAACAATAAGGACTGAGATAACTACTGTTGTTTTTTTTTTTGTTTTTTTTTAATTAACACAGCATTTTTATTCAGCAAATAATGTTTTTGGCATCCCTTCTTTATCAAAGTCTTTTGAAATGTCAAATCTCAAAAATACATATATATATATATACACAAATAAGCACACCAATATATATATATATATATATATATATATATATATATATATATATATATATATATATATAAGGTATAAACCATGACAGGCTGTGCAGTTCCCTTGATATATACCACGCCTGGGGTGGTGATAAGGCCCAGGACATCAGCCGAGGGCCTCTAACCACCCCAGAAGTCGTATATATCATCGGAACCGCACGGCCCGAACTGGTTAATACCACTTATAACACCTGTCATTTGTGAGAAGAAAAATAGTAACAAATAATTAAAACACATTTAAATTAAGACAAAACCAGAAACTCTTATTGTGTATATATTCGCAGTGTAATATAGTCCCAAATGTAATTAAATTAAATTAATTGTTCGCTTATTAAAAATAAATTGTATATGTTTGTTTATTGTGAATTTCTGCATCGAAAGTACCATCTCACTAGAAACTAGAAGGCTGAGTACAAACTGGATGATGGGTGGAGTTTCAAATTACACTAAGGAAGTAAGGAGAACAGCTGATACAGACTGAAGCCGGATCTTGAAGTGAGTTTGTTAACTTGTTATATGCAAGCATTTACTAAAAAGTTTACACATATTCTAGTACGTTATCATTCTTTTGGATCTCATTTTCTAATTTGACAATCGAACCAGACATTACACATCAATCCAACCACGGTGTCAAGGGACAGTACCTCAGTTTCCCACAGATGTTTAAAATCCAGGCCGGTAATTTGGGGGGTCGTATCTGGCCTTGTCGTTAATTGCTTTCTAAGAGTTTTCCTGACTCGCATGAATACATTACTGCTGGTTTTAAACTTGCTGTCAGCAGAGACCTTCCTGGTGCACTTATTTTATTTATTTATTTATTTTTTTCAGATGGACTGCTGTCTTCCCTCAGAAAGCTGGTGTTGTACCAGTTATGTGGATTTTCATCTCCAAATACATTAAAAGAAATAAGTGAAATGCCACTCATTTTTGGAAGTGATTTTGTAATAATAACAAATGGCAGTTTGTCATGGAATTTAGAATGTAGTGGTGGTAGTGATTTATTTAGTGTGAAGCAGCTCATTAGTATGCAAGCCATGCTATACGCTATATATACGCATGGTCATGTGATGCTGTTTAACCAATCAGAGGTGGTTATTTTTCCAAGCTGTGTTTTATATATATATATATATATATATATATATATATATATATATATATATATATATATATATATATATATATACACTAATGTTCAAAAGTTTTAGAACACCCCCATTTTTCCAGTTTTTATTGAAATTTAAGCAGTTCAAGGCCAGTGAATAACCTGAAATGCTGCAAAGGTAAGCAATAAACTGCCAGAGGTTAAAACAAAAGTTTAGGTTACCAAAAACTGAAAAATAATGTACATTTCAGAGTTATACAAAAAGGCCTTTTTCAGGGAACAAGTAATGGGTTAACAACTTATAGCCGTTCTGCAGCAAAGGAATTGAAATTTGAGGCTAACAATTCCTACAGGTGTCCCAGCTTTTAGTGATTACTTACAAACCCTCTGTCTGTATAAAAGCAGTGTTGGAATAGACTGTGTTACTACACCCTCTTAAGCATTATTTGGACAGTATTGTACTGCATGAATTAGTATATTGCTATCATAATGGTGAGAAAAAGGCAATTAACAAAGGAAGACAGACAGACCATTATAACCCCTAAAAGTGTAGTTCTTTCCTTTAGAGAAATTGCAAAGAAAGCCAAGGTGTCAGTGAGTACAGTTTCCTACACCATCAAAAGGCACTTGGAAGCTGGAGGAAACTTTGACAGGAAGAGGTCTGGCAGACCCAAAGCCACAACAGAATCAGAAGACAAGTTTCTGAGAGTCAACAGCTTGCGTGATAGGCTGCTCACAGGACAACAGCTTCAAGCACAGCTTAACACTGGTCGAAGTAAGCAAGTTTCAGTTTCAACTGTAAAGAGAAGACTTCGAGCTGCAGGTTTGACAGGTCGAGTGGCAGTAAGAAAGCCATTGCTAAGATGGCAAAATAAGAAAAAGAGGCTTGCCTGGGCCATGAAGCACCGCAAGCGGACAACTGACGACTGGAAGAAGGTCTTATGGACTGATGAACCAAATCTTTGGTTCATCACGCAGGGTTTTCGTACGCCGTCGAGTAGGCGAAAGGATGGTTCCTCGGTGTGTGACACCAACTGTCAAACATGGAGGAGGAAGCGTGATGGTCTGGGGCTCTTTTGCTGGATCCAGAGTTGGCGACTTGCACAGAGGGAGTGGCACCCTGAAACAAAACGGCTACCACAGCATTTTGCAGCGTCATGAAATACCCTCTGGTATACGTCTCGTTGGTCAGGGGTTCATCCTACATCAAGACAATGACCCAAAACATACCTCCAGGCTATAGCAGAACTACCTCATTCACAACATCATCTCATTAACTTACTCCAACAGTTTATGGTTCATTTTGTTGGACCCCAACAGTTTAGTTATAGTGAGGGGGTACTGTACTTCAGCACGTGTTTAGACTGTCAAACATGGTGTTTAAATGGCAGTGTAGTAAAATCATTTAGTTTATTTGATTATATTATTTTTACATTTGTTTATATTATTTTAGATGCTACCTAGTTCAGCGGTCATACTGTTCAGTATGTCTCCCAGGAATGTTGCCCTTTTTCTTCAAGACACAGATATTTTATTATTTTGTAAAATATTTTTAATACACTTTCCAGGATATTCATGTTCAGGGAATATGCACCACAAATACTGTGCCTGATTAGATGATCGCGTTGGTGGCAGATATGACTAACTTATATGCCATACAGAAGCAGAACAAGGTTTCAAGAGCGTATCTGTGTATGAAATACAAGCCTTAGTCAGCCTGCATCTGGTAAAGGGGGCACTGAAGATCCTTCGAGTGTGGATGTACTGTGATTTCTATATACATCTATGTTTTTTAAGGAGCCCCTTTCCCGAGAGAGATTTTTTCAACTTTGCTCAAAGTTACATTTTATCAACAACTTGGAGAAATCAGAAGAAAACACAGATGTTCTCTTCAAAGTCTGCCCCCTCTATTCATTCGAAAGCACTGTCTGGCTTTTACTCTGGCAGAAGATCTCTGCATAGATGAACAGATGGTGCCCTTCTGAGGAGTGCTCCCCGTAAAGCAGTATGTAAAGAGGAAGCCCAACCCATGGGACGTAGAAGTGGCATGGCCTGTGATTTCATCAGGGCAGCAAGACCAAGATCTCTCCATAGAACATGAAGAGATTAGGCCAAGAAGCTGCAGTGGTTCTCCAACTTTGCCAGCAAATGAACGCTCCTAACCACACGATCTTCTTCGACAATTACTTTACAGCATACAGTCTATTAGAAGTGCTGAAATACATGCTGTGTGCAAGAGGGAATGGGTAAACTATGACAGATGACAAGCTGTGACAGAAAAATCATTCTGGTGAAGTGGTTCAACAACCAGTCTGTGCTGCAGGCTTCCAACTTGTTGGTGTCAGTGAGGTTGATGAGGTTGAGAGGTGGGGAAAAAAGAAAAGAAGTATATGAAGAACAAGAAACCAGAGGTTGTGAAGCACAATGAGGCCATGGTTGGGGTCGACAAGCTTGACCAGCTAATCAGCCTATACAGACATGCATAAACTCCTGTAAGTGGACACTGCACATGGTCACTTATGGCTTCACTCTCGCTATGGTCAACAGCTGGCTGTAGTATAGATGAGATGTAGGTTATTCTGGCATGCCATCCAAAGAAGTATTAGACCTCCTACATTTCAGAATGACCTTGGCAGAGTGCCTCTTCTGACAGGGTAAGCCATAGACTTTGAAGAAAAGGGGACGCCTGAGCACCAGATCCACACCAAGTTCCGAAAAAGAGCCAGTGTTCAAGCAAGCACCAGTCGAGAGAATACCAACCCCAGAGATTCAAGAGGATTTAGTGGACCATATGGCCAACTATGGCAACATAAAAAGAGGCTACGCGATGCAAGCACCCTTCTTGCACAGGCAAAACACATGTATCTTGTGATAAATGCAAAGTACACCTTTGTTTTGTGCCCCATAGGAATTGTTCAAGGCTGGACACCACAAATAAAACCCCAGCCCAAGGGCATTTGAAAATTTGAAGTTTTTAAAATTTGTTAGTGAGAGAATTTCCCATATATGCTTTATTTGTGCAGTGATACTTAACAACTGTGCATTCCATTTATCCATCACAATGGTGAACAAAAAAAGGAAAAAAATAACACTTTGTTTGCGCCACTAAATTCGGGTCTGAACAGGTTAGTTAAGGGAGCCTACAAGTACTTTTTTACAGTTACAGTATGATAGGAACATTTTTGTCGCAAAAACAAAACATTTGTCAAGAAGTGATTTCAACCACACACAAATGTAAACTATAACAAAAAATGTCATTTTTTTAATTAGATTTCTTTTTTGCTAAAAACAAATGTCAAACAAAACATATAGCGATTTGTTAAAGAATGAAAAAAAAAAAAAAAAAAAAAACACGGTACAACCTATCTCAATCGAAACAGTATACCCATTTCCCGTGACACGCAAACACTGAGCTGAACTGTATTTCCAGGGTTGTATAAAAAAAGTACATTAACACAAAGGAAGTCTGATCTTGCTGCGGGTGTGTAGCCACTTTGAGGACACCCTAGGGCAAGTTTCTATTGTTATTGTTATTTCTACTGTTATTAGAGTTGATTAAATCGTGTCCCAGTTATACGTGAATTTTTGTGATTCTTTATCAATATTATTCACCCTTTATTTTGGAGTTCAAATATTATTTGAAGCTGTTTGATGAATGCCACAGACTTCAAACATCTTAGGGACTTAACATGAAAGAAATGTAACTGCTTCTAAACTAATGTAAAATTTTAATTACATTCTTTACAGAAGTTGTTTTCTGTCACAGTTGCAAGGTACCATTGTAGGTAAAGGTATCATACAGACAGAGAATTCTCACAGAACATGGCACAAAGTATTGCATGTTGGAGCTTATGGCAGGGCCCGGTGCAAGTATGGTGTTTTGTTTAGTTTAATAAAGATTGATATATTTTGAATGCTGTGCAGGGATGGAGTTAAATCTACTCCTGCTAACAATCACATGGGGAACGTGACCATTCTTCAAATAGGTAATTGAATTCTAATTGGGGAATGGCCACATGTCTAAAAAGGGGGAAAAATGCCTTTGTTTGTTGGAGGAGTTTGGGAGAAGGATTGGATGTGTTTCAGTGAAAGTGCTCAGCTGCAAACAAGGTGTGTGTATTTAAACTGTTTTGTTTTTTAAAATATTTCAATACTAACTGCAGTTTATTTTTAACTATTGGAACTTCCTGCAGAAAATAAGATGTACAGTCAGGTTTTCGTGCATGTTTGTGCAGTTTCTTTATAATTATTTACAGCATACACAATTTATCTGTTAGAGGGGGGTAAAAAAGTTGTAGGGGGATTGATTATACAGAATTATTTTGCCAACTGGGCTATATTAAGGTGGTCAAGAAATATTATTTTGTTTTTACAGCACATACAGCAGGATTTCTATCCAAAAACACAATTTATTAAATCTAAGAGAAACACAGAATATAATGTCAAAGGAGTTGGATTCTGTTAATAAATACAGCCTGATTTTTTTGTACTTAAACAGAATGCTACAAAAGATGAGTGATTGTACAAACTGTAGATTAGTTTAATTAACCACTGATTGTTATAAAAGGGATGGAACAAACTTCAGCCTTTCTTTTAATTTGTCACTTTATTTTAAATCCATAAGGAGATATTGGTGGGGTTTCCATGCAATTTATGAACCCCATTATCCTTTCCATTGTCATGAGAATGTGATGTAGCATGCACCTATTACATATCGGGCACATTCCTCACTCTACACTGTAGGAAGTGCACGGTCAAAACATGGTACGACTTAAAAGGGTGGGTTAATCTCCTTTCCATGCTAAAAAGCCATGCAAATTGATCAATTGAGGGTTTTTTTTGCATGGAAAAAAATGGCAGAAAGCCATACCTTATGTTAATAAGACTTCAGCAGTGAAGTTTCTGTTGATGATGTAACCTTGTGCAATTCTTTATTAGCAACTGAGATCTCTTGAAACTAGCTCTGGCAAACTTATTTGACCAAATAGGAAAAAATGAGCACAGTATGTTGCTTAAAAAGACAATTATGGGGCTTAACATTAGCTTGCTGCAAGATTTCTATAACAAAGTTCCAGAAAGTTACAAATGCTGTGTTTATTCCGAAATCGTTTCGAAAGGATTCCCGTAGCATTCAGTTTTAAATGCTAATCTTCAATTTTAATAAACAAAAACAAAAATTTAAAACAGAAATCAAAAGACACAGGGGCCAAAACAAAAGGTTTAAACAAAATACAAAAACATAGGCTGGACATTTGCCTTCACTACTAACAAAAACACAAGATGCAGAGACACAGTAACAATACACAAACTAACATTAGGTTACTAAGCGTAACCCTGGTTTCCTGAACAATATTAGGTATCGGATATGCCTGCCTATTGATAGATATTTTCTGAGCTCTCTATACCAAAGCTGCCGATAGGCCCCTTCCTGGGATGACGTCCTCGGTCCCACTTACTGAGGGGTTAAAACCTTCATACTGAGGAAGCCATTTCTCTTTTTGCATCGAACTTGTGACGGCAACCTTGCGGTTGGTAGTCGTCTCCTCTTTCAGAAAACCAGGGTTACGGTAAGTTAACATTCCCTTTCAATTCGAAGATGACCACCAACAACATTAGGTATGGGATAATGTATACCAGAGCCATGAAACAGCAGCATACGAGGGACGCGTGTATAACCAAAGGTTAGGGGTGTGAACCTGCAACCTCATGGACCCTCAAGATTATTGAAGGCAAGTAAAAATTTACCACATTGAAGCTGTAAAACTTGGAGAATGTATGCGGCGTAGCCCAGCTAGCCGCCATACATATATCTGAAGAGGGCCCAAGATGTAGCCAACCCTCTAGTGACGTGCGCAGCTACTCTCCCAGGTGGGGGTAAGCCAACATTGTCATACGCCGCAGAGACTGTGTATGGAATCCAATGCGACAGTCACTGCTTCGAGAGGGTCTGTCCTAGGGTCTGTATACCATGACAGACAAAGAGCTGGTCAGTATGACGCAGAGTTCTTGTCCTATCCACTTAAAACCTCAATGCCCGCACCGAGCAGAGGAAATTAAATTCTATAGGCTCAAACGGGGACTTCGTGAGAACGATTCTCCTAGGAGGGTGTAACTGCCGAATGCCCTTGAGAAACTGGTTGGCCAAAAAATGTGCACCCAGAGATGCTAAATCTATTAGGGCATGGCACGCAGAGATAGCCTCTAGATACACCTTCAGTGTGGAAAGTAGCCCACAAGCATCAAACAGTTCTTACAAAAACTGCAAGATAACTATATTGGGCAAGAAACTAGGTCATGACTTTTCGTCAGACATCAATTTTGGAAATATTTCCACTTGTAGGCATACAGCGACCCAGTGAAGTCTGCCCTGGCACTCTGCAGAGTACCCATAACCATGTCTGATAGCCCTAGGGCTGTCCAGTGGTCCCGTTCAGGAGCCAGACCCATAATTGGAACCTGTCAGGTTCTGAATGCCAGAGAAGGCCTCTTACCTGACCAGGAGATCCACTAGTGGGCTAGGGTGTCGACGCCAAAGTGGTGGAGGGAATACCACAGGGTGCAATGTGTCGCCCACATGCACTCCACCACCGGAGAACAAGAGGTCCGCTGCCCAGTTCATCACTCCGGGAAGATGCATTGCCCGTTAGAACAACAGGTTCCGTTGTGCCCAAATCAGGAGTCAGAAGGCGATGCGATGCAACCCTGGGGACCGGAAACCCCCTTGGAGGTTGACATACACTGATGTGTTGTCCGTTCAGAATAGCACATGTTTCCCGTGCAACACTGGAAGGAAGTGCTGGAGAGCCAGGAAAACAGCCTGCAGCTCCAGCATATTTATGTGCAGGGTTGTCGAATGGCCCGCCAGGTGCCGCGGACTCCTCTGCCTTCCCACACCACCCCCCAACCCAAGTTGGAGGCATCTGTCATCACCATTTGGTGAGTTAAGCTGACGGTGTCTGTCGCACTTGGGGTGTAAGCGGAACGCTTTGAGCCACGCTTGGAGTGGGCACATATGTAATAGACCCAGCTCAATGGCTGATACGGCTGCAGCCATCAGACCCTGCAATTTTTGGAACCACACCAAGGGGACCTTCGAAACAGGTAGAGGCAACCCTAAAGAGCTGCTACTCTGTCATCTGAAGGTATGTGCGCATCGTACTGGAGTCCAGCGGGAGCCCCAAGTACATTGTGCACTTCACCAGTATAAGCCAACTCTTCACATCATTGATGGTGAGGCCCAGCCCCACCAGATGTGTGGACCACTGTTCCCTAGCGCAACTGAACACAAATCAGCCAGTCATCGAGATAGTTTAGTACTCTGATCCCCTGCAACTGCAAGGGGGCCAGGATAGTGTCAGCGCACTTTGAAAAAATACGAGGAGCCAAAGAGAGGCCAAACGGCAGCACGGAGAACTTGTCAGTGCTTCCCTGAAAGGCGAAGCGGAGGTACTTCCTGTGCTCTGGACGAATGAGAACGTGAAAGTACGCTTCCTGTAGTCCACGGTGGTGAACCAGTCACCCCGCAAGACTGACTGGAGAATGTGACGATGAGTCAGCATTTGGAACTGCCTTTTCTTCAAGAACTTGTTGAGGAATCTTAGGTCTAAGATGGGGTGAAAGCCACCATCCTTGGGTACTGGAAAATATTTTGAGTAGAACCCCTCTCTGCACAGCAAGGCGGCCACTTCCTATATTAGTACCAAGACCTGAAGAGGGTCTGACACAGATGTGTGTGTGACTCCTCAGAAGAGGGGAGGTCCCAAACGGAACTGCAGCACGTAACCATTTTGCATGATAGCGAGCACCCATGTGTCCGAGGTGCAAACGTGCCAATATTGCAGCTGTTGTGTGGTGAAAGGGTGGGTCTAAGGCCGCAAGCCTTCAGGGCCTCTACTGAGGCTTGGGCGGAGCACTCTGTGGCGGCTGCCTAGGGCGACGGCCCTGGAATTGCCTCCTGGAATCCTTCTGCATGGACGCACTGTGGCCTGTGTTCCTCATGCTCTGTAGAGGGGGTCGGTTTCCCAGTGCTGCTGTGGCCTGTAGGCGATGCCTCAGGTCACCCAGCGGGGCCGTGGGCACTGGGACCGTCCTTGTGATGGTACGTGCCCGGGGGGGCCTGCCTATGGCTCGACCTACCCCGCACCTGACCATGGGGCGGGAGCAAGGGGGTGGAACTCCATGTCCATAGGCTCTGGGAGTGGGTCCTCCGTGAGCACGCCACATGTAAGCCCTCCTCAAATGTGTCTCTCTAACCCTACATTGAGGGTTCGGGCACATAAGGTCTTTTGACAATCCATCCACCGGCAGGGCCTTAACCAAGACCGCAATGGTGGAGTCAACTGGAGGCAATCCTGCCAAGCCCAGTTTCTCTGTGCCATCCAATGAAGCAAGTTGGGCGGCTTGCTTCAAAATACTCAGTGCTGACGCCGGTCGATCCAAGAGGAGCAAACCTCCTCCATAAAATCAGGGAACGGTGGGAATGGCTGTGCTGTGGGAGCCACTACCTGCGTCCGAAACACGGACCGACCGGGCTCTGCCGGTATCATCCAGGGGAGCCACATCAGAGCTACAAGAGGACAACACAGCTCTGGGCAGCTTATACATTATATACGTTAATAAAGGGGTGGGCACCCCGTCACAGGGACATATACCTTAATACAAATAATCATAGCTAATTTTATGCTTTTATCTCAACCAACTCAGCAATTCATATTTGGGTGAAGGGTATGGCTAAGGATGTTGAGGTGTGAAGTTGGAATCTGGGTGAGAGGGGGAAGTGGGAAACATTTCTGTTATACGTCATTCTCAATGTAAACGTTAAGAGATCAACAACCTTTCACCTTGACTCTAAAACACAAAAAGATGCATGCATTAGCCAATGCATTTCTAGATTTTGCATTAGCCTACATGTAGCTTTCAAAACCAGACCTACGTTACATTATTCTATTACATTTACATTTATAAAAGTTTACCATAGTATTTTTTTTGTTTTCCAATGTCGTATTATGCATTTGCCATGGGCTTATGATGCTTACCTATGCCATATTACACTTCTGTTTTATTTAAAACCCATACTTTTATTTTTGATCCTTCTATTTTTGAAAAGTATCTGAATATTATTTAACCTTTTCTCATGCAACACTATTTTTAAACTCATAAAACCACATTGTGTTGAGTCTGTTTATTAAGAAATTGCACAAACAGTGTGGTTTCAGTAAAATGTATCTGATTCATTTGTATATATTTTTTATTAATATAACTTTAAGGAGCAAAACCTGCAGACTTTAAAACCTTATATTTTAAATAGAATACAATTTAAAACAAACTATATTTACATAATTACAATATTTTACCCAAGGTATTCTACATAACACTCCCAATAAAAACCTACAAATACAGATTTAGTGAACATTCCATTTGATTCCAAGGCAATAAAATACAGTATACTAATAGAAATATTAAAGTGTAAATATGTATTTATTACCGATATGACAGCGATAAACACAAGCTTCATCGGACATTAATCTCTGCTGCAGTCGGCATGCTAAGGTAGCCTGCATTTAGTTTTTACAGTAATTCCCTACTAGATGTGAATACATTAAAAATACCTTGTCGCATGAATGTTTCAAACAGGCTGTTTTTTTTTTTTTTTTTTAAGATTTGGAAAATTTAAAATTGCATTTTCTGACTAAGAAATCATAGCTCAGCTGGTGCACTGAAATAATAGTTTAATATGGTTTAATTTCCCATTTGATTAAATGAGAACATATCGATTTTGAGTGTATTTCAAACATGCACTAATTAGTTTTTGACCCCTACGGCATAGTATAGCTTGCCTTCCTTAAATTGATCTCAGGATAGTGTTACACAGAAAGTCATACAATTCAATAACATTGATGCTTAAACTTTTAACCCTTTAAACCTACAGTATAGAGATTGTACACTAGCAAACACTGAAGATAAAATCCATCCTGATGTCTCCAGTTCTGGGAACCTCAAATAGTATAAGATTACATTTAGAGATCAGTTTAAAGATCAGATGTTACTTACCAGACTTGGTATTGTATTGACAGGTGATAAACAGATACATGTTTTTCAATAGGCCTGCGCTAGGTATTTACAAGCATTTTATTATCAGGTAATGTACATTCACAGGCCTCCTTGAGGGAGGTATTCCCTTATTATTCCATTGCATAGTGTTAAATAGGGCAATTTGAATGAATTTCTTGACATTTAATTGTAATCAAAATTTGATTTGCTTTGCATGTCTGTACTTCTGAGTAGCTGGGAATTGTGGTCTGTCAAGTGAAAAGTATCTTATGTTGCACTATGAGAAACATGGGGCCAGGTAAGTGTAAGTAGCATGTCATCTTTGAGAGTCAATGGGGAATTAAAAAAAGACATTATGATTAGATTTTTCTTTTAAATGTATCTCGATTTTCTTACTTTGTCTGATGAACTCCACACAAAGTGAACTCCTGGTCTCTATTTTGCTTGGGTCAGGAGAACAAACATAAAACTCTGTTCCAAATAAGCATTGTTGTCCAAATTTCTCCTGCGATTGCTTGGGTACAGACATTCAGGTTTTGTTTTTACAAAACAAAAAAAAAACGCACAAAGTTAATATATAGATAATTTTTTTTCTTCTTATTCCCCTTTCATTGACTTTCAGACACAGGGCTACGGGTATGAAACGTTGATGCATGGTTTAATAATAAATAAGCATAAGAGGTTTGAACAAAACTGAACACTGATACAAAACAAACAATCAAAAAAACATACAAGGAACAAAACAAGTATCGTGCTAGTCTAAAACTAGCACGAGTAGTAATTGTTTTATTTGTGGTTTCTTTTACTTTACCTCCCGACTCTCATTCCAGGTCTGAACACACTAACCCTGTTCAACCAAAGTAGACAAGAAGGTGGATATCTTCCTGAAAAAGAACTACACGGCCTCAACATGCGGTCTGTGTGTTAGCAGTTACCAGGTGTGTGCTGCAAAATATCAACACAAGCTGTGGGGTCAGTTGTCTGCTGCCCTACAGACATCTACCCGACAGAATACTGAACTGGCCATGCATGGTGACTTGCTCTTCAGCACTGGATGAAGAAGGCAAGACAGGCTACTGGTCGATGTTCAACAGGAATGAGAGGCGCACCATTCAGCAGACATCGTCTTTTAGAGATCAACCACACCAATCTTCTTTTGGGAGATAGCCTCACTTTCAACGTCGTCAAGGAGCCAGGCCATACAGACCCTCACGTGGCCATTTCAATGTCAAGGAAAATCATGGTTACATTTAATATAAGCATTTCCCAGATATTTAATTTAGACTGTTGTCTATGTGACATGCTGTGGTGATTGGGTTGTTAACACCGATTCTAGAACATTTTTAACCACAGGGCAAACATAGTGTTAACTCTCTGAAGTGTGCCTTCCAAAATGCTATATGATTGTCTGGTCTCCTAAGGTGTCATAAAATTTATCAAGCCAAGCTACAGTGCAGTTGTACCATTATTGTGTTAAAATGCTTTAAAAATCTTTTTTAATTACACAACTTGTAAATACACATGTAATAGTTATTCTAAATAAGTTCCGTAATAAACCTGAAGGGTTTATTGTATTTTAAATGAATATTATAAACTAATAACTAGTTTTGAATATTATTCTTTGATTGTATTATGATGTGTTTTATATGCTTGTAATCATAATTTTGTATAGAGAATGAAACTGAAATGTGCATGCTTCTCTAATGAATATCACTAAAGTTATATGGAGTAGGAGGTTTAAATGATAAATGTAAACTCCTTTGATAACGAAATAGGTGGATACATTCCATTTCTAACACACCTTTTTTGTGTGACACGCAACTGTCTATCAAATACCGTGAAGAAATGAAAGGACCAACAAGGACTTGTTTACAGTACAAGGGAACGCCTATACATCGTGTTATTTAAACTCAAAACAAGGATTTTTGTGTTCTGGATTCGCTCTTTCTCTCTTCAATCTCATCACTCTCAACTCATCAAACTTCAACAAAAACGCAATGATGTAATCTTCAAAGCTGTCCTGGAGAAGATGGGCTCACTCCGGAATGACGAAAGCTTTTGCCTACAGCCTTCATGGAGATGCTGCGCTGTGCTGCTGCACAACTAACTTCCACAGAGTAGGTATGAAATTATTTTTTGATAGTACGATATATTGTGATAATAGTATCATTAACATTTTTAAATTATTCCATAATCGTAGAAAATGATAGTCACATACTCACTAAACATGGCTGGAACAGAACTTTTCTCTCCAAAGAAGGGTAAAATCATGAGTGTGTACTAGCTATGATTAAATCAAAAATCTATTTTAAATGTTGTTAATATTTAAGTTTATCAATGAAACTGCACGAACGCCCTCCTTGTATTGACAGTATTTCTGCCAGACAAGCAGTGGGCGTGCTCTTCTACGCCTCCTCGTGTTAACTAGCATCTGTTTTGCTGGTCCCATCCTACCAGGGAATCAGTTTTCAAAATTCTTTGTAAGCACGCCCCTCTGTGTATTCACTGTGCAAAAAAATTAAAATAATGAATTTAAAAAAAAAACGTGCCACCTTGTTTCCAGAGCCAGACAATAGGTTTGTATTCCTGGCAAACAGCCTGTAAATAAATTGTGCATATTGAAAAAAACTTACTGTATATAGTTTGCACTGCTTTGTAGTTTCAAAATGAACTGTTATATAATGAATATGTCTAGATTATAAAGCTTACATTCCAAAGTAGTGTAATCTGTTTGGAATACATATTTTAGTAACACTCCTGTAGTATGTTAAACTTGCTAGGCTTGTTGCAAATGTGTTTTGTTTTTCTTTTTCTCTTGACGCTACCCAGGCGTAGTTACCCATGCTATGATAAATATAGACCTTGGTTGTTTACTAATGAATACATTTACAAATGCTTTCTATCTGTGAGAAGCCAGTGCAGCAAGCTGGAGGGAACTAGAATGCAAAAGTTTCTCTATTCCTTCTGTGTCCTTTTGAAGAAGATTTGCTGAAATAAAAATGTATAGATGTGCAGGATTGGTTAGCAATGTCTAATGTTGAACACCCTATATGAAGATTACCTCTAATATGGTTTCTTCATAGTCCGTGAACTTCACACACCAAGTGAACTCCCAGTCTCTATGTTGGTTGTGTCAGGAGAACAAACCAATCTCTTCCCCAGAGATCTTTAAATAATCCTTGTTGGCGCCAGAATCCTGTCCCTCCTCCATAAAAAAATCTGCCCCTGTTTAGTAACAATATCACAAAATGAGCAAAGGTCGGCTGAGAAAAAGACACATCCAAGTTATAACGATTTGCAAAAGTGTTGACAGATGATCATGTTGCAGCCTTGCCAATGACCTGAATGGGAACTGACTCAAAATGTGCCCATATAGTAGCCATGCTGCTTAATGAATGGGCTCTTATAGATCCTGGAATATGTATCTTATCCAGTATATAACAAAACTTTATACAAGATGATATCCAACAAGAACTGAGGATTAGGCATGCAGACAATCCTATCTTTAAATGACTGGAAATAGGCTGCATCAACGACTAATGCAATTGCCACTTATGTAATTGCCACTAAAAATTACGTTTTCCATCTAAGAAACGTCTCCTCATATGTAACCATAGTTTAAAAGGTGGCCCCCAGAGCTTGTTCAATACCAGACTAAGGCTCTATTGAGGAGTGATATTTCTCTTCGGGGGTCTTAAGAGGTTGACTCCCTTAAGAAGCCTTGACACAATTGGATGGGAGCCCACAAATTGATTTTCCCATCCGTGTAAAATGCTGGATACTGCAGCTACATGCACTTTGATAGAAGATAGTGACAGACCTTTGTTGAATAAGTGGCTAAAGTAAGTTAAAAAAGTAACTAGAGAGATATCTGTGTAATCCAGTGATTTGGCATTGCACCAAAGAACAAATTCTCTCCATTTCCCTGATTAGGTTAAAAAAGTAGAAAGCTTCTTAGATGCAAATAAGATGCTGACTACTTGTTCTTATAATCCTTGACTTATTAATTGTCGCCATTCAATCTCCAGGCAGTTAGTTGTAACCATGAAGGTTTGTTGTGCAACATCTTCCCCTTGTTCTGAGACAGCCTATTGTGCCTTACTGGTAGATGCAAAGGTCCTGCTTCTGCTAGTTCCTGAATCTCCACGAACCAAAACCTCCTGGTCCAAAAAGGGGCTACTAGAATGATAATGGCCCTCTCCCTCTTCACTTTCCTGAGTACTGCTGGAATTAGAGGTATGAGAGGGAATGCATGCATCAGTGTGGTTGACCATAAAATGGACAATCCATCTGTTGTCATTGCTTCCTCCTGTTGAAACCAAGAGCAAAACAGGACCAACTGAACATTCTCTGCTGTAACAAATACGTCTACATGTGGTTGACCTAACTTCTGGAAAACCGCATGTAACACTTCTAGTTGGATCTTCCACTCATGAGATGTCATTTCCCTGCTTATCAGGTCAGCCGTGTTGTTGTCGACCCCAGACAGATAGGTTGCTTGGATGCTTACATCCCTTGTCCTGCACCAGTGTAAGATCATCATGGCTAGCAAGCACAGATTCCATGTCCCCTTGGTGATTTATATATTTTACGTCAGTGGTATTGTCAGTGAAAATTAAAACACTGTTTTGCCTTAAAACTGGTGCAAAGTGCCTTAATGCTAAAAAGATTGCCAGCAGTTCTAGATGGTTTATGTGTAGGTGACAGTGTCTTGGTGACCAAGTGCCTTGTACCTGAGCTTCCCTTAAGTGTGCTCCCCAACCCAGTAGGGAGGCATCTGTATACAAATGGAGAGTCGGAGGTAGTGGAGTGAGCTGTAGTCCCATCCTTACTCAAGGTGAGAAACACCACCATCTTGCTTCTACCTCCGCTCCTCGAGAAACTTTTATGCGGCTGGAATCTGGAAGTGTTGGTTTCCAAGAAGAAAGGAGACACCTCTGAATGTGTCTTGTATGTAAACTTGTGTCCCTTACCAGGGAGACTGCTGCAGCCATGTGACCTAGAAACTGTTGAAAGGATCGTGCTGTTGGTCTGGCACCTATGCTGAACTGACCTGCCAGTTGAATAGTGGTCACCCTCTCTTCTGTGCCATACACTCTCCTTGAAATTGTGTTGAATTGGGCCCCCAGGAAGATTAATGACTGCTGGAACCAGCGATGATTATCCTCTTTTTACTAACACGCCTAGATGTTGAAAAAGTTGAAGTCTCTGTGTTCTATTACTCTTTCCTTTGATAGAGCCCGTATCAGCCTTTCGTCTATATAGGGGTAGACATGTATGCCCATGCTCCAGAGATGTGCTGCCACTTCTGCCATTACTTTGGTGAATACCCTAGGGGCTGTGGAGTTCCTGAAGAGGTATTTTCTGTAGTCTTGATGTATGGAAATAGGCATCTTTGAGGTCTATAGAAACCATCAATCTCCTGGTTGATCTACTTTGATGACATTGGGCAGAGACACTATCTCTAAAAGAGAACCTCTCTTTTATAATGTACTTGTTTAGACCCCTGAGGTCTAGAATGAGCTTCCCGTTCTTTTTGGGAATTAAATATCTGGAATACTGGCCCTGGTTTTGAGAAGACTAGGAGACTAGTTCTATGGCAAGGGAAAGGAGCATTGACTTGATCTCTGTGAGTCCAAACAACACCTGTTGAAGGTGGTAGATGTCTGAAAGGCATTTTGAAGCCCTGTTGTATTACCCCTAGGGCCCAGGGATTTGATGTTATCTGCTGCCAGTTTTCTAAGAAATGGGAGACTCTTTCCCCTACTGGCAAAGGTGAGGAGGTGGGAAGACACAGTCAAGTAGAAGTAAATGGTTTACCTCTACCTCTACCTCTACTGTAATGCTGGGGAAATACATACATGTGCTCTGGAGCTTTGACCTCATTGGAAAAGGCCCTGCCCTCCACTGGATGATTGAAATGGCCGAAGTCTGGCCGACATCTGCCTGTTAAAGTAACATCTACTGGTGAATGCACCTCTTCTTCCTGTAGAGCAAGATGTTTTCACCTGTCTTGCCTCTTTCATATGTGAAAGGGAATTGTTAAGTTCAGAGCCAAATAACAAGTCATCCTGGAAGGGTAACTCTGTTATTTTTGTCTGTGCATCAGGAGTTAAAGGTGATGACCTTAACTGTAGGCACCTTCTTGCTGAAATGACATTAGCCACAGCCCTGGCATGAGTTTCTGTAGTATCACGTGCTGCTTGTAGCTGTATCTTTGCTGCATTCTTGCCTTTTTTGCAATCTGCATGGCTAGTTGTACACTTTCAGGTGTAACGGACTGCAGGGAATCAAACACCTGGCTCCACAGCATGTGTTGGTATTTTGCAGCATATATTTTGTAATTATTAATGTGCATGCTGCAAGTAGAGTCATTCTTTAAAAAGGTATCATTCTTTTTGTCTGCCCGATTAGGAACAGAAACTTTGGAGGACGTACCAGCAGCTGGAACTGCCACAATAGTATCCAATTAGGCTGCTTAAAAAGACAGTCTTTATGGTTTGAAGGAACTCTGTAAAATGTATCTACCCTTGGGAGATGTGGTGCAATATTAGTAGGTTTCTGCCATAAAGCCTCAACTGGCCTCCAGACTGCCTCATGGAAGGGAAACCCTTCAAAGGCTTTATTATCCTTGGCATCGATGATGCTCAAGAAGTCATTCTCATCCTTAGAAGTCTGGGTAAGTACATTAAGAGAGGATGAAATCTGCATTAGTATCAACTGGTGCAGTACATTCACCAACCACTGGAACATCATCATCAGAGGCGGAGCCCTTGACGTCATTGTCTTAAAAACTCTCTTGTAGTACCAGAAGCCTCTGCCGGGGCCTGCTGTGGATTGATAGTCTATCTAGACTTGTTGAATTCCTGCATCCATTGAACAAAATATCTTCGGTGACAGAGGGCATCATTACCTGTGCAGGAGTCGGCTGCACGGTCACTGTGGAAGTTTCAGCAATGGTTGCTGGTGTTTTGGTTGGTGCCCCTTCCATGATAAACAGAGGATTTGCTAGACCATTTTCTCAGGGGAGACGTGCTGGTGTTCCAGGGTCTAGAACTGCTTGGTCTTTTAGATTAATTATATATTTCATGTCTCAAAGCCATAGATTAGTCAAGTTTCGAGTACAACGTTGCATTCCGTTTACTGGCAGTAAGTGAAAACAGTATTCATTCCGCTATACGAGTGTATGGTATTGAACTGGATGGATGTTGTTTGGTTTTTTTGTGACTATAAACTAAACCTAAAAACATTAAGAAAACAAAACATGACAAAAAATACAAATGAGATAAAGGAACAATTTCCCCAAATTATACTATGCCTCTGTGGTGTTACTTTTGAAATGCATATTTAGTAAGTCATAGATTTAGTGACTTTACTACTTCAAGGTTGTGACCTACCTTTTTAGACTCTTATTCAGAGGAGATGTCAGTAGATACTGGACAGGCTCTGTATACTTTCTCATGAATGCTCCAGAGGGAACATTGATTGTACTTATCAACAGTAAAAAACAAAACATTATCTAAACAATTCACCTAAGCATACAGTGATGTCAAGGACTTATCAAGAACTACATGAGATATAATAAGCCCCAGGATAACATTTAATCAACCCACTGTATACAAAGTGAACAGTATATAATGACGTGTTTAAAACTAGCTCTCTCAGTTAGATCCTATTTATTTTATGGTGAAGTAATGTAAGGTTATTTTAATATCAGTGCTATAGTAAACACGTTGTGTATATCATTATTAAATATATACCTTCAACAATATTATATGATGAGAAAATACTTTGTTAAATGCATTGTTAATGTGTGGAGCAATATCTTCACAATTGCAGAAGAGTGTCCTAAGTGTATTAAGTAAATATTAGTTAATGGTGTAGGAAAGTGAATTTAAGGTGTTAAAATGTCATTGCACATATATTCTGTGTTCTCAGAATAAGCTTGAGGTAGCAGTGCTTAGTAACCGACTCCCTAAAAAGGAATTTACGATAGAGGGGGATGTGAATCTATTGCACCATGTATTAGGGAAATAGAGGCTTAATCACAGAACCTGTCAACAGTGTGCTGAGGAGATAGGGTAGAGGTCCATAACATTGGTTGTAAAAATCAGCTATAAAGAAGTCGGAAAGTAAGCTGAAGAACTAGTTTAGGTGACAAGGTAGCGTTGTGATAGGGTATATAAGAAATGAGTTAGGAGTAGGTTAGTTGAGCAGCAGTAGAAGCTGAGCAGCAATAGACCATCTGTTCCAGTGTCCTCTGTGTGCCTCTGCCCTCCCACAGACAACTGTTTTGGTTTTTACTAGATTGCTGATGCATTATATTCTGTGTAACTGCATAAAATAAACTACTTGTGTTTTCATTCTGTATACAGGAGTCTCATAACCCATTGTATCCTGAGAAATTTAGAAATGTGTAGGGGTTGATGAACAATGTTACACCCACTAAAGGAAATAGATTAAAACATTATTTTATTTTAACGACTCACAATATTAACAAACCCATTTGCCCCACTCCTCCTTTGGTGCAAACTATAAACTACAGTCCTGCCTCTTCAGCTGACCTACTTAAAACAGGAGAACTGAGATTTAACAATCCTTCAAAATACAATTTCTAGCATGAACAATTCTTAGGAAACTGTTATACCACCATTTTCATACAGAATAATGTGTGTTACAATTTAAAGACCAATTCATCTTCAACGCCACTTTTCACTCAAGAAAAAAAAAGTTAACCTGCATTATGAGTCTTTGTGTAATTCACAGCATGCATCTTAAATAACAAAAATGCATTTCAAATACTTGCAATTTTGATTCTGGCAGAAAGTAGACAGTAACATGAATACGTCACAACTGGCTTCTCTCCTATAAATTGAACCATCAGTCCGTGTCATGGAGCGGGAATATGCAAAAAGGAAATTGTTCTGTAACTTGTCTGATGTACGAGACAGTCGAAATTGGTGACTCAGATGTGGTATATGATTTCAAGGTTTAGGATTTAAACCTAATTATTTTTTAAACTGAATTTATTGGAGCAAATATCTCACGTGCATTCGGTAAGTTGCCAGAGACAGAGACTACATCGTTCTTACTGGGCATTCACCCAGTGATTTGTCTACAGATTCATCATGTTATAATTATAGTGTCTCACATCTGCTTCATGACATGAATGATTGAATATTGAGCGATGCGTAGCTTTGCAATGTGCTCCGTCCATGTTTCTATTCACCTGCTCTTGTAAACTGCCCCAAATAAAACATGACCAATAGTAACATGAGTGGTAGCATGTGGATGGATCTTAGGTACAAATGTCAAATCACAGCTTTTTAGTAAACCCAATAGTCTGCATTGTTAATACCGTTGTTTGCTACACTGATAAAATCTATTTTCCAATGAAGACAACATATGTCTGGTAAATTCGGTTTCTATTAATAATATAAACCCTTTCTCAGTTAATGTCTAACATTCAGAGAGTGAAAGGGAATGGAGCACACCAATTTTATATGGAGAGGGGTGGCTGCTGGAGCGGACATTTCCAGCCCACTCTTTGACAGCACTGTGAAGAATGCACTGTTAAATGTATGTTTGGCCATGGAGTTTGCACACCATTTTCTTTTTTGTTTAAAGGTGCAGTAACTTTACACTATTTTCCATGCCTGTGCATCACCATTAATTTTCCAGTTTCAAACCAGAATTAAGCACTTTTATATTTTGCAGACTAAGCACTAGATATTTTGCATATTTTTTTTTAAAAAGCTGTTTTTTTCTTTTATATTCAATGTGATTGGCATTGCAATTTATAATTATGGAGGTACTATATATATATATATATATATATATATATATATATATATATATATATATATATATTCAGATTGTGGAGCTGCATTTGTACCATATCACAATGTGAGAGAAACGTCATAAGTGTTTCCACCTGTCTGCGGTTTTTACACAATTCTACAGTTATGCCCCAATATAGCACTGTGAACAGTTTATATTTTCTGCACTCTTAAGGATAGTTCATACAAGGGTGGTCCGTTAGCCCCATTGAGACTCACTCATATGTGTTCATGGGTTGCTTTGAGCTCCCAATGAGATATTCCATACAAACAAGCCCAGTATAAAGCTAATTTGATACAAATCACATGCAAAGTTTGAAAAAGGTGACACCGTACACGACATGGTAGGAACCTGTTAAAAACCTGTTAATTGCAATATGATATTTCCTAACTTTATTTTCAATTTAGGCATTGTTTCAGTACCAATCAATAATAATGAGAAAGAATCTTCAAATTGAATTACTTACCTGAGCACTTTATGTAGGCTTTTATTTCTTTGCTGATCAAGCTATCCAATTATAATAAGGAAGATATTTTCATCTGCAATTGGCAACACACTGGGGGGAAAAAACGGCAAGTTTATTTAAAAAAAAAAAAATGAATACAATATGAGCGGAGCAGACCATGCCTATTTTGTCTGGAGTGGGGGAGTGGAGCGGAAGAAAGAGCGGAGCGAAGGATATTATGAGCGTGAGAAGAATTTTGTCAGCGCTCTGCTCCGCTCACATTCTCTGCTAACCCTACAGTTACTAGAACCTGTCAAGTGTTTTTGGTTTAAGCTTCTTTTCAGTATTAATGATGTTTATTGTGTAGTTTTAACATATTTAATTTCTCTCAACAGTCGTTAAGTTCCAGGACCTTAAGGGACCAGCAAAAAAAAAAAAAAAGTTATATATATATATATATATATATATATATATATATATATATATATATATATATATATATAGTGATGGAGAGTATTCCAGAGCAAACTTGGGCAGCTGTGAGGCCATGGGTGTAAAGTATGCACACTACATCTGGGTAAAGGTTGTGGAGATGTTTAAAAAAAAAAAACTAAAGTAATAAAGTGTGAAAAGACAACATAAACCAACTGGATAGTAAACAAAGTGTGAAATAATTTAATATATTTAAAAGTAAAATTATAGTTAACAAATTGAACTAAATTGGTTGTCACAGATTGATTTATTAGGTTAAACCACAAACTTGGGTTAAAAAGAACAAATGCTTAGTTTGGTTGAATAAAAAAAAAGGTATTATATCGGAAAGGCTATTTGAAGGCTTTAAGACCCTGGGGAACATATTGATGTCAGGAATGGTCACTAATGTAACTTAAATGTTTAATTGTCTAAGTGTCTGGCAGTTAAAAGTGGTAAAGCTGAGAAGGTAGGGGAAAGGGAAATGTGAGGAGAACTTGCTATGAGCCTGAGTGGTTTTGGTGAAATACAAAGAAACAAAAGTAAGAAAAAAAAAGAAAGAAGTTTTTGGCGTGCGTAAATTCGGGGTAAACAGTAGCCTGTCCCCGTTTAGAGAGAGACACCTTTAGTGTTTAGTTAGACCCAAAAAGGATTTAGCCAGAACACGTTCTGAGACCAGAGTTTCGGTCTGGAGTGGAAGGCTCCACAATAACAGAGCACGACCCACCGTGAGAGGAATCAAACTGGCAGTTTTCATCAAACAAGGACCAAGCGGCGTGTCAGATTGAGGAAGCAGACAATATACGTGAAGTATAACATTTCCCCCGTCTTGCTATCTTTTATCTACTTTTATCGGGTTTTAAATGTATTTAATAAATGCTATATTTTAAAAGGGAGGGATCTTTTTATAGGTGTGACAGGGTAGTGTCACAGCCCTGGCAGAAATTAGGCCCAGAAACAGAACTGCAGTTTAAGTACTGAGGCGCATGTTTATTTAACAAAAAAACAAACACAAAAACAGGAACAAAATAAACATGACACGTGGGCCAAAATAAATTTATTAACAGAACAACTGTGTAGGCTGGGCATTAGCCTTCACTACCACACTGTTAAACAATACAAAAACTCCTCCAACAAACAAAGCATTTTGCTTCCTTTTATACATGTGGCCACTCCCCAGTTAGCATAATTTATGTAATTTGGGACTGGCCAGACCTGTGATGGCTGGCAGGGATAGATTTATCCCTCTCCCTGCCAACCTCACATTCCCACATGCACACCACTTGCAGCATATAGGGATTATTTTATCTTTGTTTTTTAGATGCCTTTGGTCGCTGTCCCTTTGGTACTGCAGTGAAAGAGAAGTAGACAGACTCGATAGCAGGCAGGGATTTCACATTGTTTCTTTTATTGCATTCATTACTGTGTGGGTTTATCTACTTGCATGATTTTTGGCACTGTTCTATTTGATTATTTGGATTTGTGTGGTTAATTGTTTTGTTATTTAGTTCTAATAAATGGGCGCTTATTTGTGTTGCAACATGTGGTGATGAAGCTCCTTTAAGTGGAACAACCCCCGTACTGACAGAAGTTACATTCTCTGTTGTAAAGAACCTTCTGTGTTGTGGGAGCTTGTGATTGATTTTATAATATAAAGATTATTGATTTTTTTTTTTGCATAATTCTTGTCTCTGTGAGTTTAACTACCAGCGTCCCCATTTCTGTGCTAGCCAGGCCTCCCTGGCAAAAAGGTAGTGGCAGCGTTGTATGCAACCCCGGTTGTTTATCTGAGCAGTAAACATGAACCCCGTAAAGCGTTCCTGTAGCATAGGGGGGCAGTCATTACACATGTAGTTTGACAGTTTGAAAATAATTGCTTACATGTAATTGGAAGTTTGCCAGAGTGAGTCATTTGAAATATTAGGTCGGCCAGGGTGTCCTCGGCTCACCACGCACCAGTGACCCCTGTAGTCTGGTAGGGCGCCTGTGGACTTGCCTGACTTGTCCTCCGACGCTGTAGCTTCTGGGTGGCTGCATGGTGAATCTGCAGTGTGTAAAGACGCGGTCGGCTGACGGCACACGCTTCAGAGGACACCGTGTATTTGTCTTCGCCGCTCCCGAGTCAGTGCAGGGGAGGTAGCGGTGGGCTGAGCCTAAATAATAATTGGTCATTTCAAATTGGGAGAAAATAACAAATTGGCAATGAGTAAATTTAAATATATATTTTGTGTTGATCAGTGGCAAAAACTCCTAATTAAATCCATTTTGATTCCATGTTGTAACACAGTAATATGTGGAAAAGTCCAAGGGGGATGAATACTTTTGAGAACCACTGTATGTGTGTGTGTGTGTGTGTGTGTGTGTGTGTGTGTGTGTGTGTGTGTGTGTGTGTGTGTGTGTGTATACACACACACACACACACACACACACACACACACACACACACACAGTACAGTGCAAAAGTTTTAGGCAGGTGTGAAAAAATGCGATAAAGTAAGAATGCTTTCAAAAATAGACATGTTAATAGTTAATATTTATCAATTGACAAAATGCAAAGTGAGTGAACAGAAGAAAAATCTAAATCAAGTCCATATTTGGTGTGACCACCCTTTGCCTTCAAAACAGCATCAATTCTTCTAGGTACACTTGCACAAAGTCAGGGATTTTGTAGGCATATAGTCAGGTGTATGATTAAACAATTATACCAAACAGGTGCTAATGATCATCAATTCAATATGTAGGTCGAAACACAATCATTAACTGAAACAGAAACAGCTGTGTAGGAGGAATAAAACTGGGTGAGGAACGGCCAAACTCAGCTAACAAGGTGAGGTTGCTGAAGACAGTTTACTGTCAAAAGTCATACACCATGGCAAGACTGAGCACAGCAACAAGACACAAGGTAGTTATACTGCATCAGCAAGGTCTCTCCCAGGCAGAAATTTCAAGGCAGACAGGGGTTTCCAGATGTGCTGTCCAAGCTCTTTTGAAGACGCACAAAAAAACGGGCAACATTGTAGACGCAGTGGTCGGCCAAGGAAACTTACTGCAGCAGATGAAAGACACATCATGCTTACTTCCCTTCGCAATCGGAAGATGTCCAGCAATGCCATCAGCTCAGAATTGGCAGAAAACAGTGGGACCCTGGTATACCCATCTACTGTCCGGAGAAGTCTGGTCAGAAGTGGCCTTCATGGAATGACTTGCGTCCAAAAAGCCATACCTCCGACGTGGAAACAAGGCCAAGCGACTGAACTATGCACGAAAAGACAGGAACTGGGGTGCAGAAAAATGGCAGCAGGTCCTCTGGACTGATGAGTCAAAATTTGAATATTATTATATTTGGCTATAGCAGAAGGCAGTTTGTTCGCCAAAGGGCTGGAGAGCGGTACACGAATAAGTGTCTGCAGGCAACAGTGAAGCATGGTGGAGGTTCCTTGCAAGGTTGGGGCTGCATTTCTGCAAATGGAGTTGGGGATTTGATCAGAATTAATGGTCTCCTCAATGCTGAGAAGTACAGGCAGATACTTATCCATCATGCAATACCATCAGGGAGGCATCTGATTGGCCCCAAATTTATTCTGCAGCATGACAACCACCCCAAACATACAGCGAAAGTCATTAAGAACTATCTTCAGCGTAAAGAAGAACAAGGAGTCCTGGAAGTGATGGTCTGGCCCCCACAGAGCCCTGATCTCAACATCATCGAGTCTGTCTGGGATTACAGGAAGAGAGAGAAGCAACTGAAGCTGCCTAAATCCACAGAAGAACGGTGGTTAGTTCTCCAAGATGTTAAGGCCAACCTACCTGCCGAGTTCCTTTAAAAACTGGGTGCAATAGTACCTAGAAGAATTGATGCTGTTTCGAAGGCAAAGGGTGGTCACACCAGATATTGATTTGATGTAGATTTTTTCTCTGTTCACACACTTTGCATTTTAATTGATAAATATAAACTATTAACATGTCTATTTTTGAAAGCATTCTTACTTTATAGCATTTTTTCACACCTGCCTAAAACTTTTGCACAGTACTGTGTGTGTGTGTGTGTGTGTGTGTGTGTGTGTGTGTGTATATACATACACACACTGAATGTACAAAACATTAGGAACACCTTCTCTTTCCATGAAATAGGCTGAGGTGAATCCAGGTGAAAACTATGATCCCTTATTGATTACTTGTTAAATACACTTCAATTGGTATAGATGGAGGGGAGACGAGAAGGATTTTTAAGCCTTGACACAATTGAGACATGAACTGTGTATGTGTGCCATTCAGAGGGTAAATGGGCAAGACATAAGATTTAAGTGCCTTTGATAGGGGTATGGTAGTAAGTGCCAGGCGCGCCAGTTTGAGTGTGTCAAGAACCGCAGCGCTGCTGGGTTTTTCATGCTCGGCAGTTTCCCGTGTGTATCAAGGATGGTCCACCACCCAAAGGACATCCAGCCAACGGCAGGCCAGTGGTCAAAAACGGCTCATTGATGAAAGATGCCAAAGGAGGCTGCCACAAATTGTGCAGGGCAACATATAGGCTACAGTTAGTCAACTGACAGTCCAGTACAACATTGCCGAAAGACCCATAAAATAATGCACAACTCGTCGTACCTTGACACAAATGGGGTATGGCAGCTGACAGCCTTACAGAGTTCCACTTCTTTTAGTAAAACACAAGAAACTGCAGTTGCACTGGGCTAAGGAACGAAAACACTGGACACTGGACGATTGGAAAAACATTGCTTGGTCTGATGAATCCCGGTTCCTGCTGTTTTACGCTGATGGGAGGACTAGGGTATGGAGAAAACCACATGAGTACATGCATCCATCATGCCATGTGTCAACATTGCAGGCTACTGGTGGTGTTATGTTGGTGTAGGGTGTGTTTTCATGGCACACATTGGGCCCCTTGATAAAAGTGGAGCAACGTTTGAATGCCACAGGATATCCGAACATCATTGCCAATCAGGTGCATCCCTTAATGGCAGCAGTGTATCCATCTGCTAATGGATTTTTTCAGCAGGATAATGCCCCATGCCACAAGACTAGGATTGTCCAGGAATGGTTCCACGAACATGACAGTGAATTCAGCTTACTGTAGTGGCCTGCCCAGTCACCAGATCTCAATCCAATTGAGCATCTGTGGGATGACATGGAACGTAGAGATCCATGGAGTAGAGATCCACTATCAGCTAACTTGACACAACTGTGGGAAGCATTGGAGTCAATCTCAGCATCCCAGTGGAACGCTGTTGACACCTTGTAGTGTCCATGCCCCGACGAATTGAGGCTGTTCTGAGGGCAAAAGGAGGTGCAACTCAATATTAGGAAGGTGTTCCTAATGTTTTGTACACTCAGTATGTATGTATGTGTGTGTGTGTGTGTGTGTGTGTGTGTGTGTGTGTGTGTGTGTGTGTGTGTGTATTATATATATATATATATATATATATATATATATATATATATATATATATATATATATATATATATATACACACACACACACACACACACACAGATATGCTCTTCCATATCAATACTCTCTAAGACTAAGTAAATAAATTACATGTGTTTCCAGTTATTGACCCTATGGGTCACAAACTCAAAGCATTTTTGGTTACAATGTTTCATAAAATATTTAACAAAAAACTACTTTAAATAAAATAAATGTCTTTAAGCATGCTGATGATGGTTTGGTTACTCATTATTGTCAAGTGTTATAAATCCTGGGCCAGACCGTGGTGTCATCCCCCCCGTGAGCATCACCACCCTTCAGGTACTCCAGAAAGCGCTGCCAAATTGCTGCTAACTCTGTCAGCCAGTGCATACCGAATCTTTTCCAAATGGAGGGTACTAGTTAATTCTTTCATCCAAGTACCAAAGTATGGTACAGTATCACCCTTCCAGACTCTGTATCAATTTTTTTAGCACTAATCATCCCATATACTACAGCACTCTGTTCCTCCTTACTTTTGTTCATATTGAGCTCAGAACACCCCATTATAGCTGTCACTGGATCAGGTGGAAAATCACATTGAAATATCTCAGAGTAACACCTAAATGTATCTGACCAAAATTCATAAAGCTTAGAGCATGTCCAGAAATGGCGTAGCAAAGTATCCTCATAAATTCTACATTTATCACACCTGGAAGAGATTGAAGGGAAGATTTTGTGTAGTTTTGGAGTAATGAAGCCTGTGTATCACTTTGAATTGAATTAATTAATGTCTGGCATTAACAGAACAGGATTGTATTTGCTCCACCCATACGCTTTTGATAAAATGTATAGAGCTATGTATTTGTTTAGTAAATAAATCATATAACGGGTAATACACTTTTAGCATCAGGAGGACACAAAGTCTACATACCTCAGGTTCTTTTGGTTTATTTCAAATTGGGGGATTTTTAGTTGGACAAAATGCCTTATTTGTAAATATCTGAAAAAATGCGTTGCCAGCAAAGTATATTTTTTCCTCAGCTGGTCAAATGAGGCAAAGTGAAGCTCTATATACAGATCTTCTAAAATAGTTATTCCTCATGTTCTCCAAGTCTTAAACACTGCATCTGACTGGGATGGAGGGAAAGAGTGGTTAAAACATATAGGGCTGTGGATTGAGGTACCTGGTAAATTAAAGTCAGTCTCTATCTGTTTCCATATCCTCAGAGAATTGTGTAACACAAAATTGTTATTCGTTATTTTATATGAAGTTTCCAGTGAGAATAGCAATGCAGGAAGGGAGGATTTAGAGTTAACATTTGCCTCCACAGCAAGCCATGATTGTACCATCAGGAAAGCCATCTGCCAGTACACCAGTGCTTTTAGATTGGCTGCCCGGTAATAGAATAGAATCTATAGTCTTAAAGAATGATTTTGTTAAAAACATTGGTAAATTCTGAAAGAGGTATAGCAATCTTGGCAGAGAGACCATTTTCATGGCATTTACATATCCTATCAGAGAAAGTGGTACAATTCTTAACAGTTCAATGTTCTGCTGTAGATTATTTAACTTAGCCAAAAAATGTAATTTGAATATAAGTTTATTTAGGATTTTTAGGGATTGTAATGCTCAAATAACTAACCTGTTCCCTCACAATCTTGCAGGAGGCTGTCTTTAAAATAACTGAATCTATATTTGTGGTAAGTGGCATAACTTCACTCTTCTGCCAGTTTATGGTATACCCTGAAAATTCACCAAATGTTTCAATATGGTTTAACAAAGTTGGGATAGATATTCTGCTTGTGAGTGTGTGTGTGTGTGTGTGTGTGTGTGTGTGTGTGTGTGTGTGTGTATATATATATATATTATATCAGAGTATAATAGAGAGCTTTAATACCTGTGTGTTTTCTAATACTGACTGCTAATGGCGCTATTGCAAATAGCAGTGGTGAGAGGGGGAGTGTTCCTCTATGCAAATGAAAAGGTGCCGACTTGTTTTGATTTGTGAGAATTGATGCCGCCGGACCCACATATAAAATAAATAAATGGGTCTGTGTAGCATGAGCGATTTAAAATATATAGCTGTATTTAGGCAAGGGGATTGCACTTCATGTGCATTTTAAATATTTATTGATATGTGAGCACGGGAGTGCACAGATTAGTTCGTGCTGGGATTCAAGTGAATAATTAATTGGTAATTGAATCCCAGCACAATTGTGTGTATATATAGATGCACGAAGCACTCACTCTGGGTTGTGTGTTCAGGAAGTGGAGAACAGTTGAGAGAAAGGAGAGTTAACTTAAAATATAATAACAAATGCTACTCGTGCGAGAATGCTACTCTGTATGTCTGTCTATTTGTTTGGCCGCTGTTGTGTTTTGTGTTTCAAACATTTTATTTTCTGTCTGTTTGCTAATAAACCATGCAGCAGTGCATTCAATTCACCACATTACCTCTCAGTACTGTGTGTTCCTTTCTGGTCTGACGCCATCACTGCAACCACTCTGCCACAAGCACTTAGTAATATCTTTTGGGTCAGTTACCTGCATGCAATTCTATGAATAGATCTTGCTGCCTGTGCCCCTCTTGGCTGACTTGTTAGTAATTTTGTGGTTTATCTCCCAATTCAAAATGTTTGTTTGATTTTAACTAAAAGGTTGCTAACCTGCTCTGAAAGAATAGTGTTGTACTCATATTTAAGTCTGAGTATTCTGTTTAACATAATGGGTGGTAGAGTAGATCTGTAAGACTATTCTAGTTCTGAAAGGGGAGTTTTTATCGCTAAGTTGTTTTTTGTTTTTTTAAAGACCATTCATAAGCTACAACTTGCCCCCATAGCGTATTGTTCGTTACATCATGAGTGTCATTGGTCTCCAAAAATAGAGAAATCTTTTCTGCGATGTATTGACAAAACTTCATGTCTGAAGGAAGGGAGGGATTAAATCGGCAGCTATAATTCAGTTTAATGTGAAATGTAACCTGGGAATGATCAGAAATCGAGATATTGTGATATTTTGTCGATGTTGCCATCGGTATCAATTTTGATTCTATTAAAAAAGTCAATTCTTGAATATGAATTATGGACTGCTGAGAAAAACAAGAATTATTTGTCAGTGGGATCAGTCCATATAAGGGTCTAGTAAACAATTAAAATCCCCACCAATAATTAAGTTAGTGCTGGAGAGATCTGGCAGTAGTTCAAAAACTTTACGAAAGAAAGCCGGATCATCGACATTTGGATCGTATACATTCAGGAGCGTGAAATGGGTTGAATAGAGAGAACCCGATACTATTATCTATCAACCATTGGGATCGCTCACTGTTGAAATGTGTTTGAACAGCACTGACTTGTGGATAAGAATAGCAGCTCCTCTTGCCGTACTGGAGAATGTGGCCTGAAAAACATATGTTATCTAACTGCATCACATCCTGCTATGTTGAGAGTGTTTAATATGTGATTCTTGTAAAAAAAAATAATGTCGGCAGCTAAAGTTTTTAAATGAGCATACACTTTGCCTCGCTTAACCGGATGATTCATGCCCTTCACGTTCCATGATGCCAAAGTAATTTCACCACAGTCTGGCACAACAGCCTGGACATTATCACATGGTTCAACATAGCAAAAAAAAAAAACTGTAGTAACCTCATCACAGCACATGACATTAACTAGATACCAACAGAGTGACATTCTCAGCATTCTATTACTTAGCAACACCCCCTTGAACCCCCCTCCCTTGCACTTCCCCACATACTCACACTGGGACCACCGGGCCATACAGTTTCACTATACTCCCTACAGGTGCTCCCTCTCTGTTCCCTTCTGCATGAAGTGTTAATATCCATGAAATAAATCAAAGAGCCAATTGTATTCCAGTCATCCAACCCTTTCAATCATCAATACGTATTGATTAATTGCTCTTGCTTTCCTTAGTCCACTGGGGAAAAAAAAAAAAAAAAAAGTTGTTTACTTGGCATTACGAATGTGTCCATAACTGCCGAGTAGGCAATGTAAGTTACTAGAGACATATACCAGATAGGATCTTAGAGATCTTCTTCTATTCGTATCCTCATTTTACCGAAAGCCTGGCATCCAAGAAAGTTTCAGCATCTTGAGGTGAGTTGAGTAAGGCAGAATCCGTTCCGCAAGTGATTCGTAGCCGAGCTGGAAGCAAAAGGCAGTGTTCTATACTCTGTAGTTAATTCACTAAGCCAGACAGCTTTTCAGACAAACAACAATCTTTTCAATATTTATTTTTTGATACTGTTTGAAAGAAATACATTAAAGAAAAATGTGCTTCCTTGTTAATAAGTTGATAAATGTGTAGTACTGCCATGAAAGGACAGCACCGATGAGCAAGTGTTGCAATCAATATGTGTGTGTGTGTTTGTTTAAGGGCGAAACCCATGGTCTGGCAAGTCTAGTTTCGCCAAGGGCTACTGGGCGAATCTTGAAGTTACCATTTTTTTTCACACTTGCCCGCGTCCAATCCAATGAATCTATATTGGCCCAGAACTTGGAAAAAGACTACTGAGTGAAACACGTTTTTTCAACAGTGTTCAATGAATTTCAGGGCTAGCTGGGGTGAGTCTCATTTCATCCAACACTTCAAAATCGATGCTGGGCCAGTCTAGTTTTGCCTCTGCCAATTATTTGGGCGAGTCTAGTTTTGCATTTCTACTTCCTCCTGTAAGCTTCCAAGTGCGTGCCGGGGTACCTGCCTCGCCTCCACTTCTGACAACAATGTAGCAACTGTGTGCTGGGTTTCCAGCAGCAGTGCAGAAAAGCAAGGACACAAGGACTGGATTTAACAATGGTTAAAACCATTCTTTTTTTTTTTTTTTATAAGCTCTCTACCAAACAAGTTAAGTCAAACAGTCTCTCTCCTCCAAACACGCAGACAAACTCGCCACACACAGGTGGGTAAATAACCCAATTAGTTGGTACTCGGTAAGCCGTTACAAGGGGACTGAGTGGAGAAGCTGCTAGAAAGCAATAAATCAATTACAAATTGCTAATCAACAATATATAAAAAATGTGCACTAATCAAATCAAAATGTGCAATTCTAAAAATAAAATATCAAAGTGACAAATATTTATGTGAAATAGAACAGGGGCAGTGCTGACCTTGTTACAATCTTCACTATCTTTTAATGATGACGCTTGTGTGAGGGGAGTTTGCCTGTGTGTTACTGTTTCTCTCTCTTGTGTGAGGCGAGTTTGCCTGCACGTAAGCAAGAGCGAGACTTTTTAACTGGTGTATGTGTGTGTGAGAGAGAGAGAGAACCCAGTTGGTGCTGCATCAATTTCACAGGGGCCGATTTGAACCTACCTTGCCTGTGCCTGTAACCAAATAACTGTCCACTAAAGAAAAGGCTGAGAAAATAAGTGCCCAGGCGCTATTTCTAGTAAATACGGTATAAGCAAATATAAATATATATTAAAAATATATTTTTGCTACATCATTTATGTAAGTGTAAGAGCATGATTTCCATTACATGAGAGTAGATGTTGAACTTCATGCTGATTTGAACTCGGCTCTCGCCAAGATAAGCACCAACTAAGACGTAGCTTTGCAGTAAACTAATGTGATCCATCTGCATCTCCATCCATTTGCATTGTTTTCCATCTGATGATGTAGATATCCTTCTGTCTGGTGTTGATTGTTGAAGTGTAATGCTGGCTCCAGGGATTGGCTCATTTTGTATAAACATTGTAGTCAATACTTCTACATACATATGGAGCATTAATATTTCATGATAAGTGTAGCACTAAATGTTATTATTATTATTATTATTAATTTAGTACTCAAACCTAAAACTAGCTTTGCTGCTACCTTAACCTTTTTATATTAATACAAAAAAAGACAACACTGAAAATAAAGCAATTCAATAGTTTATTTGTTTGTAAGGTTTAAGTTCTGCATCAGCTAGTGTCACACAGCTTGCGGTGGGTGGGGTGGGGTGGGAGGGGGTGTTGTACAAGCTAATTCTTGTATAATTTGTGAATTCATGGATAGTGATACAATTTGTTTTTATATGTGTTAGACTGATAATGAGGACTAACTGTCACAAAGACGGCCGGATTGGGTGACGTCAGACCAGAAGCAGGAAATAAAACAACAGATAAGTGGAGTTTGGTGGAGCTGAGCGATGTGGAGAGTCATCTTACAGAACAGTGCGGTTGTCCAGAACGCAGAAGATTTTGCAAAGGTTGCACAGGCTGAGTGCAAGAAAATCCATGTCCTCTATTATTCCAGACTTCAGATAAGAAGCACAATGGAAATGCTGGAAATGAGAAGGCAGAAAGTAAAGGCCAAAGGCCATACTCACTCTGTGCTCTTTGTTCAAAAAGCAAACAGTACTACTATCACAGTAGCAAGAAGTTTGTGTTTTATGTTGCAAGATATCTGTACTGACCACCAGCTCCTTGAGCTCCAAAGTAGTGCTAATGGCAGTGGCATAACTGTGCCTCCAAGTGAGCCTGAGAGAGAAGAAAAAACAGTATATACCTTATCTTAATGAAGTAAGAAGATAAAGATAAACTTTTATTGTAAGTTCACAGACTTTTTTAATTGTAGCGTGAAATTTTAAAAAGCCTTTTCTGCTGTCCCCTCTGTGACACTAATAAAAACTTTTCTGTTTAAAAATAATTAATAATAATAATAATTGAGTTTTTGTTTACTATTCATATTGTCAAGTAAGTTGATTATTACAAATGCAATTATGAATAATAAATTGCATTTTAAAAAATTAGGGTGAAAAAACTGCCTCTGAATGTCCCCTCTGTGACGTTCAGGATACTGTGGAATGCCCCTATACTGAAAGTTTAGTAAATCTTACAAGTATTTATCTTGAAGAGATTATCAACAGTAATGGAACAGTTTAAAGTGACACCAAGCTTTAAAATGGGACACCAGATGATTCAGCTATCAGCTTAAGTCATTTAAATCCCACTAAATACAGCACACAAGTGCAGCCAACAAATGAAATAATTGTGTCCACTCAACTAACCATACCATATCAAACACATAAAAGAAACAAACTATCTCCAAAACAATTACAAGACAGTTAGTTACAACAACAAACTTCTAAAAAAAATCATTTAAATTTAACAATAAAATAGAAAACCCCAGTGTAATGACCTGGGTTCACTGTATCAGCCAGATATAAAACTTAACTCTAAATTGGTTCCCATTCAAATAGACAGCAAAGAGGAATTAATTAGACTAATTTCAAGTTATAACAAAAAAATACAAGGGACATGTGTAACATATGTGCATTTTGGATCTCTATCTCTCTCATATATATTCTATTTTGATATTACTTTATGGTAAAGGATCACCACTAACCTTTGACCAGACATTGTCTTGTGGTCTGGATCAGTACGCCTTGTTCATCTGGTAGAGTTAACAGTGCCATGGGAAGATGCTGTGGATGAGGCGTATGAGAGGAAGAAACTTCGGCATTCTCAACTAGCTGCTGAAGCGGAACAGCGAGGATGGAGAGTTGACTTTACCCAGTGGAGGTGGGTTGTTGAGGATTTGTGGCAAACTCTACAACCCGGTTTCTCAGAAAGGTCAGGTTCAATGATCAAGAGTTGCGTCGCACAGTGAAGAACTTATCTGAAGCAGCAGAAAGGAGCAGCAACTGATTGCGGTTGAGAAGGAAAGATTCTGGATGGGGATCTCAAGCACAATAGAAAGAAAGCAACACTGATGTACAGATAAGTAAGCTGGGCTGAGCTGAATGGGGGATGGAGTGGAGTGATGCTGGAATGCCAGAATCACTGTTCAGCCCTCTTGAGGTGTCATGGGCTAGTCAACAAAACACTGAGGATGGAAGGTGTCCACTTGAAGACCCCAGAGATGTACCCTACTTAGCTCAATCCAGACGGTTGTCATGCTGATGCACTGGGGAGACCACACTGGGTTGATCCCCGGAGGCAGCATCGCGGCCATTGTGTGTGCTGATGCACTGGGGAGGCAAAATGAGCTATTCCCTGGAGCCAGCATTACACTTCAGCAATCAACACCAGGCAGAAGGATATCTACATCATCAGATGGAAAACCATGCACATGGATGGAGATGCAGATGGATCACATTAGTTTACTGCAAAGCTACATCTTAGTTGGTGCTTATCTTGGCGAGAGCCGAGTTCAAATCAGCATGAAACGAAAGCGAGAACGCTTTGTAATCTGTTCAGAGAGGAAGGGCAAGGACAGGTGGGGCTGCGCCGTGCTTTGGAGTCTATAGAAAGAAAGTGGGAAAATTGATTCTGTTTGTTTTGTGGGTTGTATAGAAACTGAATTATTTGCGTTGAGACAACCCGTAAATATTGTTTTGCACAAGAAACTATTTGAAAGCTGGAAATTTTCTTGCTGCTGTTTGTGTTTCTTTATTGATATTCAGGTTAACCCATTCACTGCAGGCCTCTTGGTGTGTGGTCTGTGTAATTGCTGCTTGAAGTCCGCTGCCGCTGTCCTTGCACTTCCTCACTCTCTGTCCCTCTCTCTACTTATCAATCAATTGTGAATTTATGCTGTACTTTATTTCAAATTGTGGTTTTAGCTCTCTTGCTTAGTTATTTATATATTATTTGTTCTAAAGCTTTTATTAAACATTGTATACCCTTTTAACTGTAGAATAAATGTAATTTATGAAACTGCAAGTTTAAACCGAATTCCTAACGGAGCTTGTGTCAGCTGTTCCTTTGGTGGCTTGGGCTGGTACTGCACCCACACTGTATTTACTAGTCGTAGTCTGTTATTGTGCAGGATTATTCTGAGTAATTATTTGGTTGAGTTTGTGTGGTTTACTTTATTTTGTATATTTGATTTATTTGTTTCACAAGATTCAGAGTTTTATTTGTTGTTTTCTCTAGTTTGTGTGTTTGATTTGTTTTCTTTTGCACCTTCCCTGTGGGTTAAGCAGAGCTGCCTTTCCAGTCTCCCACCCCTCCTGGTACAGCTGTGACTGAAATAAAACCAAGGTTTACCTGTATTTCTAGAAACCTGTGTCTTGACATTTCATTGAAAGGATATTGTGACAACTTACCTGATTTCCAAAAGAGTCTGTGATGGTCTGTGTATAATACATATAGATAACTTGTTTGCCTGGATTATGATCTTTCCCAGGTTTCTAGTTGCCATTGTCCTTGCCTTATTGGCTAGGTGTTACACAGCTATACAGATTCTTAACTTTAAAATAGTTCAATAAGAATAAGACTTTCAGAAATATATTAATTCAAAGGCAGGCAACTAAAATAAATTACTTTTATTTATTTTTTAACGTATTACGGTTTCATTTTGTCTTTAATTCAATAAGTTAAAAAAACAGTCCATGTGCATATAAAAATACAATATATAACAATACCTAGATTATCTGAGGTGGAAGAACAACTAGTTTATATAACAAATCCAACAAATGGCTACTGTACATCCAATTACCCAGCGTCACCCACACTCGCCAACCAGACAACCTTCACTGTCTCTGTGCCTTGCTGCAAAGGGTTTTTTTTTTTTTCTCTGATGGCAGAATACAGTCTACCATCTCTGTTCCCAGACACAAAGAAAAAAAGTGTGTTATCCCAACTCGGGAACTCCATACAAAATAGCCAGCCTTCCTTCACAGAAGACAGAGATCCCCTTTTAAAGAACCTGTGGCGTTTATTTTCGCATCTGATATGTGCTTGCTGTTACTGATGGAATAGTCACATGTTTAATTACAATTGGAAAACATGAAAAAGATTCTAAATGTGGCTGGAAGAGATCAGCATTGTTATGGGGGGTTGCAGCAAAGACTAGCAAACAGTCTTTGCTGCAACACCCTGTTAAACAATCATAAAGACACTGCTAGCAAACAATGCAAGCAATCGCCTGTGCTGTTTACCATGTTTAAAAATAATCGTAAAGGGGTAAGACAGCGAGTTCTTGGGCAAGTACAAGTACAAAAAATGAAAGAAAGAAGCAAAGTAAATATGATGACACCGGTAATCACACTGTGGAAACAGAATGCGACACTCATGCGACACTGACAAATATTCATAATAGAAAGAAGATGAAAGTGGTTTTAATGGATTCGAAAATAAACAATGGTCACCTACAGATTCAGTGACAAATTTTAATGTTCATGACCTCATTTCATCAACAGCAAAAAGTTGCAAAACACTACACACTGCAAATAACTTTTAATGCCTCACAATTTAGAGGGTAAAATTCTGGGTTCTCTAGAAATTCTGCTATCTGTTATGTCTATGCATTCAAATGATGAAGCAATAAAGTATCACCTAATACAAACAAATGTTTCAAATCAAGCAAGTGAAAATGTAGTGCCAAAAGATGGTGCTTGTCATTGCTGGTGTAATATGCCATGGCACGAAAAACAAATGATTTTCTGTGACAACTGCACAAATTGGTTTCATCCTGAATACATAACATATTTGAAGAAGTTAAGGATATCATTCCCTTTTTTTTGTCCTGATTGCAAAGGCCAATCTTCTCTACACAGAGCACCTGAAAGTGGGAAAAAAGACAATGGATCTAAAGAAGATGAATGTATTGATATAGATGAGGAAAAATCAAAGTGTGGAGATGGTGGCTATAGTTTCACTGCTAATAAGTTGGAGAAATTTACTATCCAACTCACTTTTTCTGAATGGTCAAAGATATCCCCAAAAAACAAAAAAAGTTCTCAAAACTGTTTCCTGCAGAAAGGCTGGACTGATGTGCTATATGAACATTTTTATAAGGTGAATAAAACATGTGTTCCTGTATTCACATACAGCCAATGTTCCACATTACTGTAGAACAATCATGAAAAAAGGAAATGCCTCTTTTTCAAGGCTCAAGCTAAATGTAAATTTACAGTATGCAAAAAATTCAGTTTTAAAATCGCCAAAGAACCTGCCTGTGGGGAAACATTACTTACTGATGTCAGCAGCTATGGTTCATTCTGCCACTCAAAAGGCATTCAGCATGCCAGACACACACAAGTAAATCAAACAGAAAACGAATAGGTCAAACTTTAAAGCACAATACTCCATCATCCTACTGCTTTAAACATTTAAGGAAAGCAGATGTGGAGTCACTAGAGGCTGGAAATCTGACCTAAGCCAAAAGTTGGTCTGCTCAGCAAAACATTTCCAGTGAATATATGAGAAAAGACAACTTAAGCAGTAATACGTTTATGGATATCATTTTAAATAAAGCTGCATTTGAAAATGCAAAGCAAATCCAAAACAGTCCATGGATACATACAAGACATTGCATACCTGCCTTTCAGGGTGATAGTTTTTACTGAAGATCAAATATTCATGCACAAATCATGTGCAAAATTAGAGACCAAAATCTAGATGCCACAGGCTCAGTAACCTCAAAGGCAGAATGGGAGGACAAGCAAGTTCTCTACTACGCATTACTCCTTCATGACTCAGAACAGGGGATATCTATTTTGTGCAAATATTATTGTATCGCTATCTTCCACTTTTTACTTTGTGGACAGGATGTCTGCTTGGTGAAGGCATAACAAGAGACAGCAATGCAGCTGTAGAAAATTGGTTCAGAATTATAATAAAGGACCTCCTTTTGAGAAAACTTCATTTAAAACCATCTATAAAAATATAGAAGAAAGAATAAAGGAATGGACCTTTTATTAGCAGGTACAGGAAAAGGAAGAGGTGTGAAGAAACTGAGCTGGCTGAGGAAACATGGAAGAGAATTGGAGTTTCTCATCATTACAAAGGAAAGGCTCACATCAAACAGGGAATGAGGTAAAAATTCATGAACAGCAGCTTGCTTTGCAACCTGTAAAGTGGGGAGTCAAAGTGCCAAGTAAACGAGGCATGTTAAGTCTGGCTAACTCTTTCACAATTAATAATCATCTGATGGAAATGCACACAATTTTCCTTTCTGAGCCACATATCCTTGAAGTGTTTACCCAGTGGATGCTCAGGGCGGTTCAGTTTCCCAACGACTTTCGAAGGTGCATAATGCAATTTTGGAAGGAAAATGTAGTGAGACAAATCACATATGGCTCCTGGGTACTGAAAAGTGGAAAAACAGCAACTCATTGATATGGAATCTGTATGGCTCAGAAGAAGAGTTTGGATCATATTGTCCAGCTGCAAAAGAGGCATACCACGTCTGTGTGCTCCAACAGCCATTCATCACTTTCCACAACATCAAGAACAGTGTCTGAGATATTTGCTGTTGACCAAACATGGCTTGACCATCTTGTCTTTCAGAAAACTGAGCCATGCAGAAGATCCAAATGCAAGGGACTGCGTACAACCTCACAAAGATTTACCAGATTGCCGGCACCTTTACTGTTTGTTCAGTATTCAATGCAATGTATTACTTTGGATGATATTAAGGATTTATTTACATTGAGACAAACAAATACCTTCTCTATGCACAGGAAACCATTTTGTTAGTGCCATTAAATACAAGGGACGCTGGCACTGGTATGATGGGAAAGAAAAGCCAAACCACACTGGGAACAAGCAGATAGCACTGTCATACCACAAAGATTTTCTGTTAATTATGTTATATACACAATTGTACCATCACTCCAACGGGCATGCCTCTTTGAGACATTAAGCAGTGTCTTTAAAAATCAAGACTACATTAGCTATATCAATGGGATCTATTTGAATATCTATTACATTTAACTTTTTAGTTTAAAGTTTGAAATTCAACAGAAGTACAGCTACAGCTCATCTATACACAGGAATCCTGGGGTCCTTTGCGCATTTAGGGACATGCATAGCCATATGGCCACGCATCACAGCTGTTACTGACAATTGTACCCTGGCAATTATTTCTTTCTGTTTAGCAAGGTACAAAAAGTATACCTTGTAAATGACAAACCATTCCTGTGTTTAGTTTTTTGGTAGGAGCGGTTGAAGCTGGCACTATAATTGTAGTATTATAAGGTGTACTGTGAATGTCCAATACCAAAACAACTTCAGCCTGGTAATCAACACCTTGTTACATATACATAATTGAAATAAGGTAACATAAATAAATAAAAATGCTTTGCATTTTACTTCTGTCCAAAATGTTTCTGAATACATTATACCATACAACCGAAACTCTGTAAATAAGTAACACGAAATTGAAAATAAAATGGGTTCCCTTTCAATTCGAAAATAACCATTAACGTATGGGACATTGCCGTCAGGCAGTAGAGATTGGCTGAGCTCTATAGCAAAGCTGCCGATAGGCCTCTGTGCGAGCTGCCGTGTAAGCTCGCCCCCCTGGGAGCTTACTATACGCAGTGCGCAGAGACTCTCTTCCTCTTTTGTCTTCAGCATCGGTAGCGGTAGGTACTAGAGCTCGTACTGATTGTACTCACAAAGCTTAGGCTTGAGAAGCTGGTTTTGGCACCTTCTCCGAGTTTATTTCAGTACGTTTATTATTGGTTATTGGATTATATAATTGTGTTATATATTATATATATTACTTTATATATATCCTTCACGCTTTGCTTCGGCATCACGTTTTTGTTTAACCTTGTGGTCTCCGTCTTCTCCTATTATTTATAATATTATTATAAATATTATTATATTGTGTGTTTTTGGGCTGTATATATTTCTATTTCAGATTTATATTTTGATGCACGTCGTTGGCTTTGCCACGCGCATATTGCAGTCGGTCTTGCGTGACTAGACCGTGTGTGTGTGTGTGTGTGTGTGTATGTTTGTGGAGTCTACTTTACAGCCCTCTAGAATCTTCCACTGCTGTGTGTTCCCCACCGCGTGGTAGCTGTACGGCTTGCCCTACAGTCCCTTCTACAATACACCAAGCACTCACTGCAGCGTTCCAGAATAAAAAAAAAAAAAAAAACTCTTTTCACCAAAAAGAAGATGACCACTAAGCACATACTCCCATTAGCACCTAGGTAAGTATTAACACCAAATAAGACACTGTACCAGCACCAGCGTCTCCGCTCTGCGGGTCAGCTAACGCTTAGGCGTCTTGTGCTAGCGTCTCGATGCTTGGTACTCGCTCTGCGAGGTCTGAGCTTCGGCGTTCGGTGTAGCGCTTCCGTGCTCAGTGCAGCGCTTCCGCGCTTGGGACTCAGTGCTCGACGTCGATGCTATACGCTCGACGCTCGGCGCTTCGACACCACGTGCTCGACGCTCGGCGCCTTGACGACACGCGCTCGGCGCTTCGACGGCAAACGCTCGACGCTCGGCACCTCGACGTTACACGCTCAGCGCTTTGACGCTCGACGCTTGGCGCCTCGACGCTACATGCTCGGCCCTGCGACGCTCGGCGCTTCACCGCCACATGCTTGACGGACGACGCCTTGACGCTATACGTGCGACGCATCATCGCTCTGCCACTTGCTGTCCGACGTTCTCGACTTGACGCTTGCCGTTCGGTCAATGTTTACAGTGCTGTGCTCGCACAAGATGTCAGGCTTTCACCGGTGCACGTCCTGCCAGGCTAAGCTGCCTGCAAGTCACCCTCACTAGGAGTGCATGGTATGTCTTGGGCCGGAGCACGCCGCATCCGAGCTGGCGGATAGGACTTTTTGCAGTCTCTGTGCTGTCTTTCAGACACGCACCCGTCGACAGAGGGCCAAGAAGTCAGTGGGTGGGCACTCCCCTTCACCGGGATCTTCCCACACTGTCTCAGCCCCGCCGGTGTCTACTGCAACACCGCAAGGGAGACTGCAGCTCTCCACGAGCCCGGCATCCCAGATCTCAGCTGGTCAGAGGTCCCCCACCAGATGCGCTCGGGCTAGCAGGTCTGTGTTTGACAGAGCAACCCGCCACTTGGGTATTGACTGGCCCCAGACAGAGCTTCCACAGCGATCTCTGTTTGAGTCGCCTTCGGCCCAGTCCCGTCAGTCCAGGATGCTCCCAGCATTCCCGGACTTTGTTAAAGAGGTGCAGTCTACTTGGGGGGCTCCGGCCTCTGCTCCTGCGACGTCTCGCAAGGCTTCGGCCTTTACTATGCAGGGGGCCAGCAAGGCTGGCCTAGCGTCCTTTCCACCAGTGGACGCTGCGTTCGCCGCGTTGGTGAAAACGCTGACACTGTCTGGGCTTACTAAGGACCCAGCGTGTCCTAATAAACAGTGCAGGACCACAGAGATACACCTAAAGAAAGGGTATTCTGTGGCCACGGAGGCTGTCAGACTGTCTAATGTAGCCAGTCTACTGACAGTTTACCAGGCGGCACTAATTAGAGACCTTCCGGAGTGCCCTTCTGCGGCCCTCAGAAGCGAGCTAGACACGGTCAGCCAGCTGCTGGTAAGGTTAGCCTAGCTCAGGGCAGGAGCATTGCTTCAATGGTGGTGGCCAGAAAACAGCTCTTGCTCTTGCTCTCGCAGGCGAGAGTGCAGGAGCCGGACAAGGCCCCCTTGCTGGATGCTCCAATCACTCCCGGACACACGTTTGGTCCGGCAGTAGAGGAAATGCTACAATGCTCCGTCAAAGCACGAGAGGTGTTGCAGCAAATGGCCAAGATGTGGCCAAGCAAACGGTTCCAGCTGAAGCGGCCCCAGGTACAGACCTGGCGCAAGGCACCGCCACAACAGCAGGCGTGACCACGGGGAGGTAAGACCCCCCCCCCGCAGGTCTATCAGTGCAGCTTGGGGTTACACAACCTCAGCACGTAATATGGCGCCCTAGCGGAGGTGGCAGGTCACGTCCTCGTGGCTCCAGCCAGGCCCCTCCTGAGCGTGAGCAGCCAAAGCAGCCCTGAAACACCCAGGCAGCTATTAACCCACCCCTACACTGTTCCACAGCTCCAGTTCTGGCAACAGTGCCTCAACGACATCTGGGTGCACAAGACCATTTCTACCGGGTACACCCTTCAGTTCCGGTTAAAGCCTCCCCCATTGAGGGGGGTGGTTGTAACTGCAGTAAAGGACTCGATTTAGTCCTCAGCTCTGAATGCAGAGATACAGGCACTGCTCAGGAAGCGTGCCATTCAACAAGTAGACCCTGCTCTGATCGACCAGGGGTTCTATTCCAAATACTTCCTAGTGCCCAAAAGGAACCGCGGGTTCCGCCCTATTTTAGATCTGCGAGTACTGAACAGATACCTAGCGGTTATCATTCAGGATGCTTACGCACAGGCACATCATCCAGTCTGTCTGGCACGGCGACTGGTTTACCACCGTGGACCTGACGGATGCGTACTTTCACGTCCCATCTGCCCATGTCACAGGAAGTATCTGCGTTTCGCATTCCAGAGCAGGGTGTACGAGTTTTGTGTCCTCCCATTCAGTCTGTCTCTAGCTCCTCGAACCTTTTCAAATGTATGGACACCATTTTAGCCCCTTTGCGGGCTCAAGGTGTCCGACTGCTGAACTATCTGGACGACTGGCTCGTCTGCGCGCAGTCAAAGGAGCAGCTGGCACAGCACACAGTGATGGTTACAAACCATCTTCAGTGGCTGGGTCTGAAGGTCAATTCAGAGAAGAGCCGCCTCGTGCCAAGCCAACAGACCGAGTTCGTGGGGTTGCATCTGGACTCAGTGTCCATGGAAGCGACCCTGTCGACACAAAGAGTTGCCTCGCTGGAACGGTGTCTCTCCCTGTTCAGGTTGAGAGAAACAATCAGCATGGAGCTGTGTCAGCGCATGCTGGGGCTGATGGCTGCTGCCTCACAAGCCCTTCCTTTGGGCTTATTACACCAGAGACCTCTATAGGCCTGGTTCAATGTCTTCACGTTGCATCCGCGGAGAGACAAACACCGCAGGTTGACGGTAGCCCAAACCTGCTGGGAAGCACTACGCTGGTGGAAAGTTCTGGCAAACATCCGCCAGGGCGTTCGTCTGGGTCCCATCTTCCGGAGGGAAGTGATTACGACCGACGCTTCCAACCGAGGTTGGGGAGCAGTCTGGAATGGTTCAGGGACCCACGGAGTGTGGTCAGGACCCTGGAGGTCGGCCCACATCAACGCTCTGGAACTCGCCCTGGACCGTGGACAGTGGACCTCGCCCTCCGGCACTTCTTGCCAGTTCTTCTAGACAAGCACGTGTTGGTGCGGTCGGACATCACCACGGTTGTGGCATACATCAACCGCCAGGGCGGCCTGCGATCCCCCCACCTTCACCGAATGGTAGCACAGCTGTTGCTATGGGCTGTTGCTATGCTTTTTTGGCATCTCAGTTCCTTAAAGGCGCAAGACGCTTGCGACCTCCAAGAGTGACCAACTTACCGTCATGGAGCCTTGACGTAGTGCTAGAAGCCCTGACCAAGGCACCGTTTGAGCTTCTCCACTCAGTGGATATGAAGCTCGTGTCTATAAAAACCACGTTTTTGCTGTCGGTAGTGTCAGCAAAACTCGTCAGTGAATTACATGCACTATCAGTGCACCCTTCATGTATCCGCTTTGCAGGAGACGGTTCTAAGGTCTCCATGCATACAAATGCAGCCTTTCTGCAAAAGGTTATATCCCCGTCCCATATGAACCAGTTGGTCGAGTTGATGGCGTTCCATCCTCCTCCCTTTTCCTCTCCAGAGGAACAACGGTTACACATGCTCTGCCCTGTGCGGGCATTGAGGTGTTATATTGACCGTACAAAGACCGTGAGGCAAACAGAACAACAGTTCATATGCCACGGTTCTAAGACGTTGGGTCAGCCGTTGTCAAAACAACGCCTTTCCCACTGGATAGTGGATGCCATTACATTAGCCTATGAGTCTGCAGGCCTTCCACCGCCAGGGCAGTTGAAGGCGCATTCCACTAGGGGTATGGCAACGTCCTGGGCCCTCTTTAGAGGGGTGCCAGTGTCTGATATTTGCGCGGCAGCCAGTTGGGCTACACCGCATACCTTCATGAGGTTTTACAGATTAAACGTGCTGGATTCCTCTGCTCCATTGTTTGGAGCATCTGTACTGCACTCTGGCACCTCAAGATGCCAATGTAATGTCTGATACCCCACCTTAGGACAAGTGTCATTGCGAGCATAGACGCTGAGGCGCAGCTCCGCATATGCCTAGATGTATTGCCTACGCAATTGCATTATGTCGTAAGTCTGTCCTACTGCCGAGAATCCTCCCTCGGGACAGCTTGGGTACACTGTTCCCATACGTTAATGGTTATTTTCAAACTGAAAGGGAACGATAGGTTGCGGATGCAACACCGGTTCCCTGAAAGAGAAAATAACCATTAACTCGCAAGGTCGCTCCGGAAGCATTCTCGGCCCGAAGAGCAAAAGAGGAGGAGAGTCTCTGCGCACTGCATATAGTAAGCTCCCAGGGGGGCGGGCTTACACAGCAGCTCGCACAGAGGCCTATCAGCAGCTTTGCTATAAAGCTCAGCCAATCCCTACTGCCTGACGGCAATGTCCCATACGTTAATGGTTATTTTCTCTTTCAGGGAACCGGGGTTGCATCCGCAACCTATCGTTATATACCTGTACAGGTCTAAAAAGTGCATACAGTGCCGGCTACGAAGCCGAGATGCATAGAAAAAAAAGTGATCGATACAGTGCCTTCAGCGCTTACATGCTTTGCACTTTTCTGTACAAAATGATTCTTTGGCTACCTGCAATAGGTATATATTACTATACTGTGGTATATACAGTATAGTTTCTTCTAGTTATTATTGCCTGTGCATTTCTTGAAAAGAATAAAAGCATGAAATACCCCATGCCACCTGATCGAAAATGTCAACTCCATACTTTGTTGTATTCAGTTTCATTTATGTAAGGGCTGGAGACTGATTTAATCAGTTTAATACATCACCGGCATGGTCCTGACGGATACATAAAAAATAATAAAATAGAATACTATACTGTATAAGCGAAATACTATTGTTTTCTATGTAGCAGTCAATTTGACGGCGTCTGGCGGTTCTAGGTAGGGGTGGATTATAATGTTTTCATTTTTCCGATCCTGCCTTTCAAACACCGTCAGGGTATTTAATACACGTATTTAGTAAAAGTCAAAAAGACAACCCATATCTTTCACACACACAGAGTAATTTCAAGTGAATACTGCCAAATTGACGGCCTTGGCAGTTCTAGTGTTAATTTGTAGTTTTTTGTTGTTAACACTACCAAATACTTAAACAGAGAGAAAATACTTTTAATATAATTTCATATAGATAGGTACCTATATATTTCACAGATGTGTAAAGTGTTTAGTCCGCAGCGTGAACATAGGAGGGGTCATACGCAATAAACACTCTATCATATAATAATCAATCCACTCAACTCAACTCCACACGACCAGCATGACAGTAAACACAGACACAATGAAGCGTTCTTACCTTTGTATACCGGTAAGTTAGTGATCAGCTCAGGCCCGGCCTTAGCGTTAGGCGAAGTAGGCAATCACCTAGGGTGACAAAACCTAAAGGGCGGCATATTTCTTATTGCATATATTAGCTAAATTATTCTCCCCTGCTTTCATTCGATTGTGTTGTCATGTAAAATACATAATGTCTTACAATAAAGTTCACTCAGAACTCTGAGGTTTTAAACACTGTTAGCTACTTATGTGAATGTCTTGCTTTTGCGTCATTCCAAAATCAACCAATAGTATTTCAACTTTATTTATGCAGTTTCTGGATAAGCATTGTTTCCGCTTACATGAAGCTATGGCACGAAGTTGTGCCACCATGCAAACGCTTCTAATTAATTTCAAAATGTCAGTTGGAAGACGACGATTGTCAGTGGCGGAATAGCGAAAAAGAAAATCTGACAAAGAAGCTTTCATTTCAGAAGCTTTTAAAATTTGTTAAATATGACTCGCAGTAGACTGTCTCATCGTGTCAGCGCATTGCGGAAACTGAAAGGGAGGCAAATCAGCATGGAAACAACAAGGCAATTGAAAAGTCAGGAGATTCAGCTAACGACGAGGCAATCAAAAATTCGGGAGAGAATTACGCTTCACCTTAAATTGAATCAGGTTTGGAAACAGAAACTGAAAATACCTTGAATAATTTTGTGGGAGACAGCACAACAGAAAGTTACAGCTCAGATGGATGTTTTAAATGATCCTGCAAAATGGCCTAAAGTTGACTGTAATGTCGACAAATGTTAGTACAAAAGGGACCTGAACAAGTGAATGAATTTAATTTTCCTACAGACAGTAACAGCAGGAGATTCACTGCTAATCATTACACAAGAGAGTTGGCAAATGGAGAAAAAATAGGGAGGCTGTGGCTGGTTTACTCAACAAGTAAAAATGCAGCATTTTGCTTTTGCTGCAAAATTTTCCTGTCTAATGCAAAATTCACGCTTGCTTTGGATGGAACCTAAGACTATAAAAATATGTCTTCGATTTTAAGCAACACAAAAAGGCACCCGATCAACTGAATCATTCCAAAAATGTAAAGAACTGGAGACCAGGTTAAACACCAACACTGCTATTGATGACAAAAATCACTGCATTATTAAAGCAGAAACGCAGCACTGGCAAAATGTGTTGGAAAGACTGACATAATACGAGTACTGGGCACTCAAAAGATAGCACTACGTGAGAGTTCAGATAAACTGTTTGAGTCTAATAATGGAAATTTTCTCAAATTTGTGGAAGTAATGGGGGTGTTTGATAGTGTGATGAAAGAACATCTCAGAAGAATCACATCACACGAGATCCACAGCCACTATTTAGGTAAATGCATTCAAAACGAGATTATCCAGTTACTGGGAACGCAAAATACTACTCTGTGGTTTTGGATTGCACACCTGACATAAGTAAAATCGGCCAAATGACTCTGATACTTAGATTTGTGTCAGTAAATAAAAACTGCGGTAATGTAGCAGGCCGTGTGAAAATTCGAGAGCATTTTGTGGAGTTCCTGGAATTAAAAGATTCAAGTGGAGCTGGAATGACCAAATTATTTCCACAGAAATGTTCTGATCTGGGACTTGACATCGCGGACATGAGAGGACAGGGCTATGACAACGGGGCCAACATGAAAGGCAAAAACCGTGGAGTACAAAAAAGGATAAGAGTCCTGGATCCACAAGCTTTTTTCTTTCCGTGCATTTCTCATTCACTTAACTTAGTGCTAAACGATGCTGATAATTGCTGTTGTGATGCTTTGGAGTTTTTCAGTCTAATTCAAAACATATTCTTTTTTCTCAGCTTCCAGACACCGTTGGAATGTTCATAAAGAGCATACCAAAAGCTTAAATCTTACAGTGAAACCACTCAGTGAAACGAGGTGGGAAAGTTGAGTTGAAGTCGAGAGAACGATGCCCTTCTCTCAATTGCAGAGGACACTAACTACACTAGAAGCAATGGTGTGAAATCACAAATTTGAGAAAAATCCTTTGCAGGTAAAACTCTTAACTTTGATTTTTTGTGCAGCCTAGTAATTTGGTACGATATACTTTACAAAATTAATGTAACAAGTAAAAAGCTTCAGAAGGTTAACTGCAATATCTCTCAAGCAATTGCGCAGCTGGACACTAAGAAAACCTACCTCATGAATTATTGGATAGACAAGGGCTTTGCAGAGGCACTGACACATGCAAGGGAATTGGCAGAGGAACTAAAAATTGATACTTGCTTTCCACCTGAATTGCACGTTCGAGCTCATCGGAAAAAGAAACAGTTTGACTACGAGGCAGAAGACAAGCCCATTTATGAACCCAAACAGAAAATCAAAGCCAGTTTTTATTATGCATTTATTTATTTATTTTAACCAGGTCCTGGACTCTGCCATACAATTGGTTGAATAACGATTTACACAAGAAAAGAGTACAGTTATTAAAAACAGAAGTAACATAAATGTTATGGAAAAGCTATATTTTTAATCGAGATTTGAAGATTGCAATTGAAGGTGAATCTCTGATCAAAGGGGGTAAGGAGATCCAGAGAGTGGGTGCATTAAAACAGAAAGCAGCGCCTCCCATCCTTTTACCATCAACCCTCGGAATATATAAAAGGCCAGCATTTGTAGATCTCAAAGTGCTTCCAGGCTGATAAGGAATTAGCATATCCTTTCGATTTTGTAGAGATAGTCCATTCAGTGCTTTAAAAAGTAGTAATAGAATTTTAAAATCAATTCTGTAATGCACAAGAAGCCAATGCAATGATGCCAACACAGGCGTAATGTGAGCCCTTTTTTTTGTTCTAGTTAGCATTCTAGCAGCAGCATTTTGCACTAGCTGTAGGCATAATATAGTATGACTTGTAAGTCCAGAGAATAAAGCGTTACAGTAATCTAACCTAGAAAAAATAAAAGCATGTACTAATTTCTTTGCATCATCCAAGGACAAGAGTGATCTAACTTTCGCATTGTTTCTTAAATGATAGAAGGACACACTAGTAATGTATTTAGGAAAGTGCAGAATCAAAAATAACCCCAAGGTTTTTCACTTCAGATTTTACATTTGATTTTAGCATACCTCTTGCATACCTGGAGTTAATCTGTTGATTGAAGCCTAAAAGTAAGACTTCTGTCTTACTGGAATCTAACTGTAAGAAATTCTGAGATATCCAGCTTCTAATATTGGCTAGGCATTTGAAAAGGGCATTGATAGCTGTTGTGTCACCTGGTCTAACAGATATATAATTTGTGTGTCATCTGCAAAGCTGTGGAAATTCACCCCATGTTTATGAATAAACTCCCCGAGTGGCAGCATGTACAAAAAAAAGAAAACACCACATGTAATATTAGCTAGTTCAGATGTAAATTCTCCTAAGGCAAAAAATACTGTCTATTCATTTAACAGGATATGAACCAGTTTAGGACACTACTAGAAAGGCCCACACATTCTCTAAGACAATTAATTACAATCTTGTGATCACAGTATCAAAAGCAGCACCCAGATCTAAAAGGATCAGTACAGATAAACACTTAGAATCTGCACTTAAACATAGATAATTTTCCACTTTGACAAGTGCAGTCTCAGTGCTATGGTTAGCGCAAAATCCTGATTGAAATTTGTTTACAAATGACTTTTTCAGGTACCTTTGCTATAAAAGGAAGTATGAAATAGGTCTAAAATTAATTAGAATTGAACTATCCAGATTCGATTTCTTAAGTAAAGGTTTCACTAAGGCGGTTTTTAAAAAAGGAAACTTTCCTGATGACAAAGTGCTATTAACTATATCAAGGACATCATTGGACAGCTTATTAAACACCTCCTTCAAGAGTGGTTGGTATAGGATCCAAAAGACATGTAGAGGATTTTTTAAAGTTTTATTTAAGTCTTGTAAGTTAATCAGAGAAAAATAATGTAATTCTGTTTTGATTGTTTTTGGTGGCACACAGAGCTCAAAATCAGTTTGTGGAATTTGATACTTAATACTAAGTATTTTTCCATCAAAATAATTATGGAATTCTTCACACTTGATAGGTGAGGCCACAGTGCAATATTCAGGTGAAGGAGATGGGTTTACTAATGTATCAATAGTTGAGAAAAGGACTCTAGCATTGTTATTTTCTGCAATAAGACTGGAGAAGTATTATACTTTGATAGGGAGTGCTTTAAAATATCGTAATGTGTTTGTAGTTTTGTATCTCCGTTTACGCTCTGCTTTGCTACAGTTTATTTTTATTTGATGTATATCATTATTCATCCACGGTGTTCTACATTTTACAGAGACTGTTTTAATTTTCACTGGAGCCACAGTATCAAGGAGGTTTTTAGTTTATGGTTGTATCTGTCAACTAACTCATCAGTTGATAGAGAACTTGTTGAGATGGGTGGACCTAGACTAACTTCTTCAGAAAACATTTGAACAATTGCAGAATTTATAATGCGCCTTTTAACAGAACTCACTACAGTCTTTTTACATTGAGGCAATATAGCCTCAAATGAAATTAAGAAATGATCTGATATTGCAGGGTCGATAGTTGGGGACATGCTAATTTCTAGTCCTTGAGATATGAGTAAATCTAAAGCATGACCGTGGTTATGTGTAGGCCCTGTTACATGCTGAGTAAACTCAAAAGAATCTAATAGACTTAAAGTCCATAGCTATGAGGTCACTAATCAAAAGAGCTTTATTCGATACGGACCACACATTAAGTAGAGTTAAATGTATTTTATTGCACTGAGATAAAGTAGCTGTATTTAAAGAAATTTTAAAAAGATTATTGGAAATCAGCCTTGAGTGCTGATAGATCTACCAGAACAGTCCCTACAATTTGCAATTAGGATTTCAATTTTATTATTACCCTTATCAACAGCTACCTCACTATGAGCAGGTTGCTGAAATGAAGGGTTTTGTTTAATACTCTTCAGTGTACTCTGGAATTATGCGACGAATTAAAAGTACTGTCCAGAAGAATGTATTTGGGATACACACCTAAGGATGTGTTGGAATACATTTGTATAAACATGTGTCCCGTCTTTCCTAATGCCTTCATTTCTCTAAGGATTTTACTGACACTGCCAGTCACAGTTGCGACTGGTGAGCGCTCTTTCTCAAAACTGAAAGTGATCAAATATTATTTGTGCTCAACAATGACCAGGATAGGGTAAATGGACTTGCAATTATTTCAGTTGAACATGGACTTGTACAAGAAATGGATCTCAAGGAAGCCCTGCATGCCTTTGCAGCAAAAAAGGCCAAAACCCGTCGCGTTTGAATAATCGGTAAGATGTATTTCTTAAAAAAAAAAAAAAAAGTAAATCATAAATGGTTTAGGCTGGTTTATTATATTCTTACTCTGTCTTGGATTCTTGAGAAAACTGAATGTTTTGGACTATTGTTTGTGTTCGGGGGGTGAGCGCAAATGTTTTAATTTTGCTCAGGGCAGCAAAATGTGTAAAGCTGGCACTGGTTCAGCTGATGTGTCAGCTGCACGAAGAGCACGACAGTGTGTGCTTTTCACTGACTACTGTGCAGATTTTTTTTTTTTATATGTGTAAATATCGGGACTTTTTTCCTATGCATCGGGATGCAGGATATTTGCTAGGAAATCAGGACTGTCCCACGTCCCAATGGATAGGAAAAAATAGGGACTGTTGGCATGTATTCATGTTTCAAATGGGAGGTCCCTGTATTCAGCCACGAAAATTATTTGTGCATGCTTCAAGTGGGCACCTTCCATCCTCAGTGTTTCGTCGACTAGCCCACAACACCTCAAGAGGGCTCGACGGTGATTCTGGCATCCCAGCATCACCCCCCTCCATCCCCCACTCAACTCAGCCCAGCTTACTTACCTGTATATCAGCGTTTCTTTCTTTCTATTGAGATCCCCAGCCAGAATCTTTTCATCTCAACCACAGCCGGTTGCTGCTCCTCTCTGCTGCTTCAGATAAGTTCTTCACTGTGCAACGCAACTCTTGGCCACTGAATCCAATGTCTCTGAGAAACCGGTTTGTAGAGTGTGCCATAAATCCTTGACAACCCACTTCCACTGGGTAAACCCGGACTCTCCATCCTCGCTGTTCCGCTTCAGTGGCTAGTTGAGCATACCGCAGTTTCTTCCTCTCGTACGCCTCATCTACAGCATCTTCCCATGGCACTGTTAACTCTACCAGGTGAACAAGGCCTTGTTGATCCAGACCACAAGACAATATCTGGTCATTTAGTGGTGGCAATCTCAGGTGGAAAAATAAGCCGTTGACCAACATCTGCCAGCATTTTCCAGTCTCTAGCAGCTTCCAGTTGTCCTGGGCGAGGATTGGTTTTAACACCTTTTCTTGGTGGTTGCTCTCCTGGGCGGAGGAATGTTGTCTTTTGTGTGTAATGTTTTGATGGAACAGGTGGCAACTTATTGTTCAGGTTACGCTTGTCTTCCATTGTTAAGGCTAAACATCACAGCACCTGGTCATGGCACCAAGTAAACCGACCTTGGCTAAGAGCCACCTTACATCCTGTCAAAATGTGTCTTAATGTTGCAGGTGATGAACACAAAGGACATGAGGGATCGTCAACTACCCAGAGGTTTAGGTTCTGTGATGATGGGAGAACATCATATGTTGATCTGATGAGGAAACTGATCCTGCTCTGTTGCATTGTGCATAGGTCTTGCCAGACAATCTTGTGTTGTTCCACACTCTCCCATCTCATCCATTCTCCCTGCTTGGCCTGGGAAATGGCCTTTATATACCTCATCCTCTCCTCGTGCTTTTGCACCTCGTTGACTACCAGCTTCCTCCTTTGAACTGGGGCTGCCTTGTGCCATGTAGGAAGAGCTGAACTGAGACCAAGACCTCCTCTTCCATGCTGAACTTGCCCCATGATATCATCAATTCGAAGGGCAGCCTTTGCATCTTCCACAGCTTTCTTTGCCGCCCACTTTCTTCCAGTTTTCAACACAGGTGCTGCCTCCCATACGCAATTGTCGCGTGACTCTACTAATGCCATTTCCAGTCTGACCTTGGCGCACTTAAATTCCTCGGATAGAGTAGAGACTGGTAGCTGCAGTATTCCTTTACCATAAAGACCCACTCTGCTGAGGCAGCGTGGAACTCCCAATCATTTCCTGATGTATGAACTGATTAAAGCTTCCAGCTTCTCTACTGTTGTCAAAGAAACCTCGTACACAGTCAGTGGCCACAGCAACCTCGTCAGTAGACCACACTGAAAGCACCAGAATTTGCCTGGTAGAGCCCAGCTGTCTATTCTCTTCAACCCTTACACCGCTTGTTGTCTAACTTCTCCCACACGAACTATGTCCTTTAGATCCCCGTCATACCATCTCCCAAGACTCTTCACTGGCTTCTCAGAGACTGTTGGTATTGCCTCACCATTAATGAAGAATGTTTTATCTACTACTTTGCCTTTAATTTTAGAGATGCTCCTTGATTTAGTGGACTTGAATTGCATTCGTGCCCATTCAATGTTATTGGTTAATTTGCCCAATAACTGATTAGTGCAGGCTACTGTTGTAGTCATGGTTGTCATGTCATCCATGTATGCTCAAATTGGTGGTAGTCGCATTCCAGAAGCCAAGCGCTCTCCTCCTACTACCCATTTTGATGCCCTAATGATTACTTCCATTGCCATGGTAAAAGCCAGTGGAGAAATGGTGCATCCTGCCATTATTCCAACCTCTAGGCATTGCCATGTAGTGCTGAATTCTGAAGTTGAAAAACTAAATTGCATATCTCCAAAGTAGGCTTTCACTAAATTTGTTATTGTCATTGGTACACTGAAAAAATCAAATGCTGCCCAAAGAAGTTCATGTGGCACTGAACCATATGCATTAGCCAAATCCAGGAATGTCACATGGAGCTCCTTCCTCTCCTTTTTAGCTGATTGAATATGTCACCAGATCACATTGATGTGTTCTAAGCATCCTGGGAAACCTGGAATGCCCGCTTTTTGTATTGAAGTGTCAATGAAGCAGTTCTTTAATAGGTAAGTTGACAATCTCTGAGCAATAATGATGAAGAAAATTTTGCCTTCTTCGTTTAATAGGGAAACAGGACGAAACTGACTGATGCTTTTAGAATCTTTTTCTTTAGGTATAAAGAATCCACCTGCTCGGCGCCATGCTCTTGGTACAACCTGTTTTTCCCCATGCCACTTTCATCAATTTCCACAGAATTCGTAGATCTCCTGAAGCACTCTTGTACACTCTGTACGGAACTCCATTAGGCCCTGGTGATGATGAAGCCCTTGCTTTTTTTACAGCTTGCTCTACTTCTTTCCACTTAGGTGCACAGTCCTCCATTTGGTATTCTGGTGGATTGATAGGTGGGATGTCTGAAGGAATTGACATAGGCTCCTGCCTTTTTGAATCTGTATGTGTTTCCTCCAAATATCTCTCCAGCTCAACCTTAGATGCTTTTAGTGTGCCATTCTTCTCACTGGTGAATAACTTCTTTACAAATTTGAATGGATCTTTATAAAAGTTAGCTCTCGCACGCTCCTTCTTTTTGTAGTGTTTCCATAGGCGCTCAGCTCTGCGCAAAGTTGCAAGCTTATCTTTTATGACCCTTTTTAGCAGATTGAGTCCCTCCTTCTGACTTTGTTCTGCTCTTCTCCACTGCTTCCTCAGCTGTCTCCTTTCTCTAACTAAGCGTTCAATCTCTTGCTGCCATCTAGACTTTCCAGGAATAGTTTGTACTTTTTCCTTCCTTTTTTCAACTCCAAACCTCTCACTTCCATATGCATAGATGATGTCCCCAAATTTATCCAGCTTCTTTTAGTACAAAACTGTATCAGCACAGTAATGTATCAGGTTGTGTATTAGCCCATATGTTTAAATGGTAATAGCTGATTTAGGGTAATAAAAGGTTTACAAATTGTTAAAAATCACAGGAAAATGGCTTAGCCGTCCTATTGTAGGTAGGGGTATATTTGAAAAGTGTATTTAGTCCTCCAAGAGGAGATAGATTTTGGTTTGGTTTGTTTTGTAAATAAAATTTGTTGAAACATAGAACAACGTCTCTGAGAATATTGTGTTTCAAGAATCTGCACTACAGCACATGGTCATGCTACCACACTGTATATATGTGTGTGTGTGTGTGTGTGTGTGTGTTCTTATTTCAAATGTTTAACATGATTTGGAATAATAAACAGCCTTGGTACTCTTTGCAGGCCCTTTATTTCAAGTGTAAAGCAGATGCACATTGGACAGCAGCAGTGAATAATGTAAATGTGAGTGTAGTGCAAGTGAAGTTGATAAACTTCATGAAGAGGATAAGTATGAGGAAAGTGATGTGACAGAGTGCATGTGAGCTGCTTAAATATAACTGAAATGCAAGTGAGATACAAAATACTGTGGATTGGGTTAAGTGCAGGATTAAATACAGTAAAATAGGGAGCAGATAAGTACAAGTTAAAGGCAGAGTGCTATATTGTACAGAAGGGAAGAGTTGAGTTTTATAGGTGTTGTCTGAAGAGGTGTGTTGTCCTGAGGAGACGCTGGAAGGTGATCAGGGACTGGGCAGTCCTGACATCCATAGGAACGTAACTCCACCACTGCAGGGTGAGGGTGAAATCCATTGGCTATCCTGGGGCAAAGTAATGTTGGGAGTTTTCGAGTAAAGAAGCAAACATGCCAGATTCCTTTAAACACTGTTTGCAAAATTAAGAAAGTTAGAAGCATTTTTATTTGTGGGACACATTTGCCTTGTACCTTAAAGGGTTAGAAGGTCACATGCACACTTTATTTATTTATTAATTTTTTTAGACCATTTATTTTACATATAGCTCACAAATATATTTCATTGTTTTTTGAACATGTTAATTTTAGCAAACATTATTAATTTTATGCTTCAGTACACATTTCCCTAAAACAAATTGTGTACATTAAATTTAGAAAAAAAAAAAAAAAAAAAAAAAAACAATTTCAAGTATGAAATGTAAAATAAGCAATGTGTTTTATTTAATTTTTTTGCTTCCAGAAACCTAACACATAATATTTAGGTTTTAAATAATACATTTACACTTCTAAAACAGATTTATACAACGAACCAGCACTTGTGCACAAACAAAACATATCAGTGTTTCTCAACAGGTGGTACCTGAGACATCTTCGAACGGGCTGCGGTCCAGGGTGACTGCCAATCATGGGGTTTCCATTTGGGTCAATTTACACGTGAAATGGCGACGCGCATGAACATTTGGGAGAATTATTTGGGTAAATCAGGTTTGCGGCTGAAAAAAATGGCCAAAGAGAGTGAGAGGGTAAATCTCATTTACTCGTGTAAATGACCAAACACACAGGAAATCCACACCCAGTTTCGCATGGAAACCCAGATTTCACGTGTAAATGTTAATAAGCATTTTTATCCTTAACTATAAATATTGCAAGGGAGCAGGTCACTTGTTACTGTGGATTCCAAGACAGCAGAAAGTAGTGGCTGAAGGATGATTTTATGGTTAGCAGTGGTGTAGTTCACCTTAATGATAATGTGGGTGTTTTTCATTATTGTTGATGACCTCTCAAAACTGAGCAAATAAAATTGCAGCATATTGGCTGTGTTTTATTTGTTTGCATCATTAATATGTAACACAACGATAAATCCAACACAACTTAAAAGAAAGGAGAGAATCTCTGACAGTACGAGCCTGCTCAGATCGCAGCTGTCCAATTGAAACTGGCGGCTGAGGTAACCTTCACAGTTGCCAAGTCCACTTATAACAAGCAGCATTGAGCTTGTTTTTGAGAGTTGCGGATTGTAATTTGCATAAACACCCACTCTAGCATGGCTTGCACTTCTTTTGGGCTTGTTGTGAAAGGTGGTGCCTTTTTTTTTTTCTCATGAGACTGTAACCTTCCCCTTCTGTCTCACAGGCAGCCACTGATTCCTGAACACCTAATTTTGCTGTTGACAAGAGTTTGTGCAGGATACAGCAGGAAGTGGCAATTTTGGAAACAAATTAATGCACGTCAGTCTGTTTCATCAGTATCTGCCACCTCCCTTTCAAGTGCCCACTACCTGTATTTGCCCAAGCTTGGTGGTGAATGCTTCCTCAGCAGCTGTCAACTGTGTCGACATGTAGGGCTTCTAAGCCAGGGTAGTATACGCAGCATCACCTGGTCCCCTATATGCTGTATTACAGCCATGGTGATCTGCAATACGTGTCGGTCGGTTTCATTTCATACCTTATAGTTTATTTTTAATGAATGAGTCATAAGATAAATTAGTTGAAAAAGTATTCACTACTAATGACATTTGAAAAATAATTTTCGTAAGAGCAATAAAACACATTATTAACCAGCATGTAAATGTTTCGAGTTTAAAAAAAAAAAAAAAAAACTTGCATTGAAACCCCATGAATGACATTCCGTCAAAGCTCAAGCTGACTGAGAGAGCAACAGTGAACACGCCTGTCAAAAATAATAATAATAATAATAATAATAATAATAATAATAATAATACTCAGGTCCATTTATTATAGTTCTTTCTCATCTAAATGCGTTTTTAATTATACAGTATTTTATTGTTGTTAAAGTGCGATGTGAGTTGGCTGGCAGTGTAAGAGATCAGGATTGTAAGTGCACCACTGCTGGAGATCACTGGATGTTATTCCTGATTGCAAGGTTAAGCAGTCAACATCAGTACTTTAACAATGTGTGATGCACCCCCTCCCCAAAGCTGACAGCATTCAGGTCACTTCAAACCTGCAATATTTGTGCAAGAAAAATAACGGTACGTTTACACTAATCCAACAGTAAACGTGTCATGCAGTGAAGTTTTATGCACGCATGTAACTCAAATGGCTCGAGCTTCTGTGAGTGGCGGTACAATGACAGAAGTGAGCGGGTAGTGTGAGGATACAAAACAGATGATATACACAGAAGACAGAAAAAAGTCAATAAGGGGAACTGAAAAAAATTCTAACAATGAGAGAACTGTATATAAAAAGACACCATTAATTCATAAAAGAAAAAAGGCTTGAAAAAAATGACACGATGGAATGTTTCTTGAAGAGACCACAAATGGTGGTCAGAGTTCTGAAGTGGCCAATAAAGTGGTAAACCGAGTTGTGAGAAAAGATGATCCCAAATAAATTAAAACAGGTGATTCAGAGCCAAGGCCCCAGTGTGTTGAATGTGGTGAGGTGTTGTCCAATGAAGCATTGAAGACTTCAAAGCAACAAACTAAACACTCTGGGTGTGTTGGAAAAATAAAAGAATATTTTGAAAGGAGGTGTGACCAGCTAAAAATTCAATAGACGTCCATAAGTCCACTTGCAACACTTTCTAAAAATGCCCTGAAAGCATTTGGCCTTGTTGCTGCCTGTATTGCAGGGTGAAGCAGCTACAAAATAAACCCAGTATCTGCCTTTCATCAAACAATACTGTCGCTGGAAGAATTGTGGATATCAGTGACGACATTCAAAATCAACTTTTGCAAAAGATACAGAAAAGCCAGTTTTTCTTCAGTAAAACTGGATGAATCTACTGATGTTTCCAATGCAGCTTTACTATTTGTCTTTGAGGTTTTGTTGAAATGGTAACCTGCATGAAGACATACTTTTCTGTGATGAGCTGCCTACGAGAACAACAGCTGACGAGTGCTTCCGCTGCTTTAACACTTACCTTGTTGAAAAAGGATTGGACTAGGAACATTACATAGGAGTATGCACTGATGGCACTGCATCCATGACGGGGAAAACACTGGTGTGGTAAAACAAATTAAAGATAAAGGAGAAGCAGCAAAGTGGATGCATTGTTTTTTACACAGAGTGTGGCAACCAAATCGATGTCACCAGAATTGAATGAAGTTATGCAGATCACAGTGAAAACTGTCAACTTTGTGAAAAATAATGCCACGAATTCCAGATGCTTTGCAGCTTTGTGTGAGAGTATGGAGTCTGAGCATGAGCAACTGTTATTGCATTGTGAAGTCAGATGGCTTTCTAGAGATATGGTGCTAATTCGCATGTTTGAAATGAGGAAGGAGGTCCATACATTTCTTGAAAAAATACCCCATGACAGTGCAACTTATTATATCAGCAAAAGGTTCTGCAACCCTGGGTCTACAGATGGTTTGAGATGTTTTAATATACATATTTAGGAAAAGTCAAAAAAGCACAGGTGCCTAGCTGCCAAATCAGTGGAGAAAAATGCATTTCAAAAAAGCGATGCGTCAAAAAGGTAGTTCTAGTGTTAAAGGGTGCAGACCAGCCTCGACTAGTACTCTTTACCACAGTTCACATATAATAGTTTTATAAAATGCATACAGTCAATTAAAAAAATAAATAAAATACATAAATAGTACACAGAGCTTTTTTATGGCATACTGGTAGTTTTATTTATTTATTTATTTATTGTTTTTGTATTGTGTAATCCTAAGTCTGGGTTTTTGTTTAGTTTCCCTTCCTTTTTTATTTCTTTTTTTGGTGGCCAAATGAGGCAGACTGCACTTCAACACAACCTAAAAACTTTGTGTAAAAACACTTTAAGAAAGCTGCACAATCTCAGTTGTCGCTCAAGGCCAAATTAGTGAAGATCATTTCCTAAAAGAAAACTACATGGAAACCCAAATTCGCTTAAAAAAAAGGTGACACTTATTTTTTATTTATACATGGTAACTACGCCATTGCATTTTAGATGAAAAACCCCCTTTTAAGTGGTAGTACAAATTTAAGTTTAAAGGAGAATATAAACTTCAGTTTGGTCTATGGTTTTGATAAGTATTATTTCGATTTCTTGCTTACTCTTGTCTCTTTCATGTCTTTCAAGTGAGGCCATTTCTCTATTGAACTTATATCTTGATTTTGGATAAACCCTGGCTCAGGTGCTTCTAATTAAATTGCTTATGGAATAAGTACAGCCTTTGATGGGATATGAGATGAATCTGGAATGGCTTTATTTCTTAGTTGCCCATCACAAATGGAATACAACCTATCTCCTGGATATGATTTATTCCAGAATGCTGCAGCAAGGTAACTAAAAGTGAGAAAGTCACAATGACTCATGTGTGTTTTAATAAAAATGCTCTCTGACGTTTCCTAACCTGTTCAAAATGCTAAGTTCCCTTTCATTTTGAAGATGCCACCAAACACTGTTATGGGATACACTCCTGCCTACTGGCAGGTGTCACTGAGTTCCTATGTCAAAGCTGCCGATAGGCCCCCTTCCCCCAGTGACGTCCTCAGTCCCGCCTCCAGAGGGTACTTAACAGTCACGCAGGGGAAGAATCTCCCTCTTTCGCTTGTCACACTGGTAAGGTAAGACCTCTATGTTGCATTGAGCCCTGTATAAAAAGTGCTGCATAAGCTACTGCTAGTTCCCCTGCACTTTATGCTGAAAGCTGGCATTGCACGCGGTGCATATTAGACTGTTGCTGCACGGTACACGCGGTGCCTGGTGCAAGAGGCACGCACGGTGCTCGGTACACGCGGTGCAAGCAGAGTTATTATTGCACGGTACTAGGTGCACGTCGTATTCTGTGCTTTTAACCCAGTGCTACAATACTCATCTTGAGGTGAGTTTGTGAACTGGTTATATGGGAGTGTGACAGGAGTTTAAGGAGTCCCTCTTGTAATTCGCCCTCCCGACTACTGGCAGCGCTGTGCAGGAAGGACCGAGACCGAGGAGAAAGGCTGAGTCAGGGTTGGGGCAGAGGCCGCAGTGGTAGTGGCCATCTTAACTTGGGGCAGGACCTCATGGTCCAACCCCATTATTTCAATCAGCTGTGCTGCACTCGACGATTGGCTGAGGTGCGGCAGTGCACTGATTGCAGGGGTGGGGCACGGCACTATTTAGGCTGTGGGGTTCTGCCATTCGGCCTCCCTAGCCTGAACTGAGATAGTCATGCTGCATAAGCTCTGTGAGTTTGTTTGTTTTTTTGGTTGTGTTTTTATACTCAGAATGAGGATTCCCAGGCCGGCTGCCTCCGAGCCCGGACTTCACCAGTGATCCTTGGAATCTCCAAAAACTACCATTCTTGCTTGGGAGAGGGAGCCCAAGCCACCTGCTGTTGTTGGTGGATTGTTTGTTTTTCATTTCAAACCCCTGCTTACCATAGCTGGTAACAGAGGCAGTTTTTTTGTTTATTGCAAATTGTGTGGAAACCCACTGCTCGGACTTTGTATTTCTGGGTGTGCTATAAATAAAAATCGAACCTCAACTACGTGTTTCCTGTCACATCACTTCCTCCCATAACCCACCATATGGATGCACACACATTCTAGTACGTTTTCAGCCTTTTGGATCTAAAAATATGTTTTTGTTAGTTGTCGGATACCCTCGTGTCCAAGTCGTGCCAGATTAAGTTGACGATCAAACCAGACTTTACGCACCAATCCGACCGCGGTGTCGGGACAGTACCTCAGATTCCCGCAGATTCTTCATATCCAGGCAGGTAGTTTAGGGGGTGGTGTCTGGCCTTGTCTTTACCTGCTTTTCTAAGAGTTTTCCTGACTGAGAGGAACACATTTTTGCTGGTTTTAAACTCGCTGTCAGTAGAGATGTTAAAACTTCTAATGTTAAAATGTCTATTTAGTCCAGCTCAGTGTTACAGAACTGGAGACTGAACACTGGATAGTTGTTGAACTTCTTGCACTGGCATAAAATTCTTAATGCTGAGATTGTTTGGACGTATTTCCATAAAATGGATGTCTGTTTTTTTCTTTAAGTACATTAACCAGCCCATGCTGTATTTTCTTTTTTTTGTATGCGTGATTTTTTCAATCTTTGTTTTCTATTTCATTTAGTTGTTCCTCATCTACTATTATGTGTCTGCTCATGTGTCATCTACTGTGTCTGCTGTCTTCACTGAGAAAGTTGGTGTTGTACAGTTATGTGGAGTTTCATCCCCAAATATATTAAAGGAAATAGGTCAAATGCCCCAAATTTTGGCCGTGGTTTTGTAACTAATAACAAATAAAATGGCAGTTTGTCATGGAATTTAGAATGTAGTGGTGCATAGTGATTTATTCAGTGTGAAGCGGCTCATCTAACATGCAAGCCGTGCTATACGCTATATATATATATATATATATATATATATATATATATATATATATATATATATATATATATATATATATATATATATATATATACAGCTCTGGAAAAAATTAAGAGACCACTGCAAAATTATCAGTTTCTCTGGTTTTACTATTTATAGGTATGTGTTTGGGTAAAATGAACATTTTTGTTTTATTCTATAAACTACTGACAACATTTCTCCCAAATTCCAAATAAAAATATTGTCATTTAGAGCATTTATTTGCAGAAAATGACAACTGGTCAAAATAACAAAAAAGATGCAGTGTTGTCAGACCTCAAATAATGCAAAGAAAATAAGTTCAGATTCATTTTTAAACAACACAATACTAATGTTTTAACTTAGGAAGAGTTCAGAAATCAATATTTGGTGGAATAACCCTGATTTTCAATCACAGCTTTCATGCATCTTGGCATGCTCTCCACCAGTCTTTCACATTGATGTTGGGTGACTTTATGCCACTCCTGGCGCAAAAATTCAAGCAGCTCGGCTTTGTTTGATGGCTTGTGACCATCCATCTTCCTCTTGATCACATTCCAGAGGTTTTCAATGGGGTTCAGGTCTGGAGATTGGGCTGGCCATGACAGGGTCTTGATCTGGTGGTCCTCCATCCACACCTTGATTGACCTGGCTGTGTGGCATGGAGCATTGTCCTGCTGGAAAAACCAATCCTCAGAGTTGGGGAACATTGTCAGAGCAGAAGGAAACAAGTTTTCTTCCAGGACAACCTTGTACTTGGCTTGATTCATGCCAAAGCTGCCCGATTCCAGCCTTGCTGAAGCACCCCCAGATCATCACCGATCCTCCACCACATTTCACAGTGGGTGTGAAGACACTGTGGCTTGTAGGCCTCTCCAGGTCTCTGTCTAACCATTAGACGACCAGGTGTTGGGCAAAGCTGAAAATTGGACTCATCTGGGGGTGCTTCAGCAAGGCTGGAATCGGGCAGATTTGTCTTTGTGAAGGGCGCATGAATCAAGCCAAGTACAAGGTTGTCCTGGAAGAAAACTTGTTTCCTTCTGCTCTGACAATGTTCCCCAACTCTGAGGATTGGTTTTTCCAGCAGGACAATGCTCCATGCCACACAGCCAGGTACTCCATGCCTAAATCAGCTCAGGTACAAATAATTTGTTTGAAAGGTCACAAAATTAGTGAAATGGTTTCAGCCTGTGTGTACTCAAGGTGGTTTAACTTGTAGAAATTTCCCTCAGATATACAAAGACTTTCAAGCTGCAACTCACAGTGTGATCCAACAAAGCAACCATGAAGACCAAGGAGTTTTCTAAACAAGTCAGAGATAAAGTGGTAGAGAGGCACAGAGCAGGAGAAGGGTACAAGAAAATTTCAAAGGTGCTGATTATCCCTCTCAACACAGTGAAGTGTATCTTTTATAAGGTGCACTAATCATCAGTAAACAATACATATTGGCATATTTTTTGTAAAATATTTGAGCTCTATAGATTTCTCTACACTTTACAGTAGGCAATTCAGGAGCGAAGAGGAGGCGAGGCTGTAGAGTGCAATTTCCTTGTGTCCTTGGTCACTGGTGGTAACCTCCTCTCTGTCTTCTGCTCATCCACTGAGACAGCTTTGTCATCTGTACCAGAAGGACATACAGGCTCACACATCTTCAGAACAAAGAAGTATGCCTTTCAGAAAGAGATTTCACAGGTGTAATGCCAATGGAGTCTTTACTGAAATCAAACAATTATACAGGTCCATAATATACAGTACAGTCACAATCAAACAGTGACCAGATTACAAATGTATCACATATTGATAGTGACGCTTCTCTTGAGCAGGCAATCCAACTTTTTAGATCCAGAAGAGGGACCATTAAGCTTGAGAGCTGAGGACAGGGTAGACGAGGTGGGCAGAGTGGCGGAGAGAGGCAGGGCAGATGTAGTCCAGAGGCAAGGTGGGGTGGAGGATGATCCAAGACGCATGGGGCGTGCTTTACTTAAGCAAGCTCTTCCTCTGTTCAAGAGACAAATCCTGGAATTATCTGAAAGAGCACATTTTAAAAAGAAATGACTACATAATCAGGATGCAAGAGAGCAACAGTTACACAATGAGAAGATGCAACTGATAAAACTAAAGCAGAAAGCGTACAAATAAAAGGATAGATTATTATCAGGCTAAATTACAATATCTTGGGACACAAAAGGAGTTTAGCAGCTCTGACAATTTACATTCAATCTTATGTTAACTTAGTTCATAAGTTTTTCACCATGGTAAACTTTCATAAGGGCAGTTTCTTTTTATGAGCAGACAAAGTCAAAGCTGCAGTTCAGTTTATCATAAATGTACTGAACAGAATGCCACGCAAACAAAGAGAATCAGAATGTGAAAGTAAGCACTTGAACCTGAACATTTCAAGAAACGTAAATAACCACTTTACACACCCAAGTCAATGTCCTTGTGGTGTCTAAGCCAATGACATTCTTGGCATTCACTATGGCTTGTGAGAGATGGGAAGGAGTTTACCTTCCAATTTCAATTTTTTAATGTTTGCCATTACGCTTCCTGTCATGACAACAAGACACCTTTTTGCAAAATCCCTAATTTTTTCCTTTTTCCCTGGTAACTGATGATATGCTTCTGGTGAGGCAATCATCAGTTCTACAATAGCAGCACTAATCGCAATTGTATTGCAATTGTATTGCGGTCCACATCACATTCCTTTTGTTTTTAAATAACCATGTAGTTTACTTTATGCTCTTTAAAAAATACAGTGATCCACAAGTTTAAATTGTTTCTTCAGTAAATACTAATATTGATCAACCTATTATAAATTGATTTTTTAAAGTTATTTAAAAGTATTAAACAAATATATTTAATCACAATACCTCTGTATATGTTTCTAAGATGCCTTGTCTTAGTAGTCTTTCTTTTTCTTTCTCTCTGCATCTGAATCAGATGTCGATTCAGTTGTTGTACTTGTCGATGATGAATCACTTTCATTAGAATTCAGTTCATCTTCAGTGAGCATCCTTTTCTGGTTTCTTTTTTTGATGTCTAACAAAACAATAAAAATACATTTTTACTTTTTCAGTATGTAGAAATGGATTTAATATTGACATAGTTTCTTACAAAGGGAACATCTGCTGTGCCCTGACAGAAAAAAAATGAGCACCTGTGACATATATAACACAGGGCACATATTTGGGCTGACGGTGCCAGTGTAATAATAATAATAATAATAATAATAATAATAATAATAATAATGATTTAGAAATGACCTTGGTTATGTGACATAGCCACTTTCAGTTGCTCTCTCAGGAAGTCCCGCTTGCTGTAGACATCTGAGAGCTGCTCCTGTAGACTCTCATTCAGGTCTCTGAGAGATGAGACTTCCATTTTTAGTTTTGCAATGGAATTAATGTCAGGCGGAGCTATGGCACCTAAGTGAAAGACAGTACAGTATGTGCATGAAAAAACATCTGTGTGCACATCATAGATTGCAATTTGGAAGTAACAAATTCAAGTACATGTGACAAAGTGCCCGCCCCTGTGTATAATATCTGTTGCGTGTGGTGTGTTGAATGTTGGTGTATAGTCATTGGTACACAGGATATAAACGGGTCTGTGTAACATAAGTCTTTAAAATGTATATTTGTATTTATGCACGAGGATTGCACAGCACTTCACGTGCAAGTAAAAAGTAATAATATGTGAGCATGGGGAATTGCACTTTATTAATTCACATGCAGTTGTACCGAGACCCCAATTGAATGATTGATTAGCAATCGAGTCTTGGTACAGCTGCATAAAAACAGCATGTTCCACCGCTGTCTCCAGAGCAGGAGGGAGAGCAGCACCAGTCCCCTGCAAGTGAGGGAGAGCCGCATCAGTCCCCTGTAACAAGGGTAGACTACACACCGCTCCCACCTGCGCCGCCAGGAGACTACACACCTCTCCCACCTCCACCTCCAGGAGACTACACACCTCCGTCACCTCCACCGGCAGGTACAGAGCAGCAGGAGCTGCCTCTGCCTCCGCCACCTCCACCGGCAGGCGCAGAGAGCAGGAGCTGCCTCTGCCTCTGCCACCTCCACCGGCAGGAGCAGAGCAGCAGGAGCTGCCTCTGCCTCCGCCACCTCCACCGCCAGGAGCAGAGCAGCAGGAGCTGCCTCTACCTCCTCCACCAGCAGAGGGTGAATGCCTGCTGGGTCCCTGTCCACCAGCAGAGGATGAATGCCTGCTGGTATCACTTCCCCCACCAGCAGAGGATGAATGCCTGCTGGTATCACTTCCCCCCCCAGCAGAGGATGAATGCCTGCTGGTATCACTTCCCCCACCAGCAGAGGATGAATGCCTGCTGGTATCACTTCCCCCACCAGCAGAGGATGAATGTCTGCTGGTATCACTTCCCCCACCATCACGAGGAGAGGAACTGGAGCTGCCTCTGCCTCCATCATCATCAAGGAGATAAGAGCAGCAGCTGGCTCTCCCTTCATCAGAAGGACCAGGACTGGATGATGGCGGTCCTCAGCAGCCCTTGCATGAAAAGAGGGCCAACACCCACACCCCAGCTTGTCCTGACTCCCTGCCTCGCTTCGCCCAAGGATGCCTTCCTCGCTTCGCCCAAGGATGCCTGCCTCGCTTTGCCCAAGGACGCCTGCCTCACTTCGCCCAAGGATGCCTGCCACGCTTTGCCCAAGAATGCCTGCCATGCTTCGCCCAAGGATGCCTGCCACGATTCGCCCAAGGATGCATGCCAGGCATCATCTGGGGTTGCCCGCCGCTCAGCATCGCCTGGGGTGGCCCGCCGCTCAGCATCGCCTGGGGTTGACTGCCATTCCGCATCGCCTGGGGCTGCCTGTTGCTCCGCATCACAGCAGGAAGTACTGTGGCCGGAACCCCACCAAGGGGAGCTGCCGGCCACGAAGAAGGGGGAGGAGGTCTGGAGACCACCAACCCCAGCAGCAGTTTCGCTGCCGGAGATCGGGGGGGAGGTCAGGAGACCTGCTCCCACTGCAGCAGTTTCGTGCCGGAGATCGGGGGGGAGGTCCGGAGACCTGCTCCCACTGCAGTTTCTTCGCTGCTGGAAATACTGTAGTCGGAGCCCCACAAAGGGGAGCTGCCGTTTCCGAAGAAGGGGGGAGGTCAGCAGACCACCCCCCAAGCAGCCTTTCTGCTGCCAGGACTACCCTGGCAGGAGTATGCCACCCCGTTGACAGCCTTACGACCTGTGGGCCCCTTGAAGCCTCCGGTCCTGGCCCAGGACTTGTGCTGGATTTTTGGGCTTTTAAGGGGGGAGGTAGCCATTGAGGCCATGTGTGCTTTGCAAAGGGGGGGGGGGTATATGTGACAAAGTGCCCGCCCCTGTGTATATTATCTGTTTATATGTTGAGTGTGGTGTGTTAAATGTTGGTGTATAGTCATTGGTACATGGGATATAAACAGGTCTGTGTAACATGAATGTTTAAAATGTATATCTGTATTTAGGCACGAGGATTGCACAGCATTTCACGTGCAAGTAAAAAGTAATAATATGTGAGCACGAGGAATTGCACTTTATTAATTCACGTGCAGTTGTACCGAGACTCCAATTGAATGACTGATTAGCAATCGAGTCTTGGTACAGCTGCATAAAAACAGCATGTTTTCACCCACTCGCGGTGGGGTGTTCGGTGAGTGGAGAACGGGATTGGAGACGGAGGTAAAGATAAAAAGCATAGTTAAAGTTGAAAAGAATAGTTAAAGTATCCGCTCACCGTGTTTGTCTGTCTACTCCGTTTGTTTGTCTTTCTGTTTTGGCGACTTGTGCCGGGTCCTGTGTTTGTACAACCTTTTTATTTTCTGTTCTGTTAATTAAATGCTGAGCAAAAGCATTCACTCAGCTTCCACCAAACCACACCTCTCTCGTTGTTTAATTTCCTGCTTCTGGTCTGACGCCACCCACTCCGGCCATCTTTGTGACAGTACCCTAATTTGATTTGTGCAGAAATCAACATATTTAGTGTTAACATGGACAAGCTGGTATATTTTGGGGAAAAAAAATAAACTCTAGTTATCCAGATGTACAACTTTCCCACTAAAGTATGAATGTTATATAACTTTGCACTTGAGATGCAATCCTCATTCATGTCTTCACCTTGTTTTAAAGGAGACGCGATTTACAGTAAAGCCAGATGGACACTATCCATCACATCAAATGTCTCTGCACATGTGTATAATTAAGACAGTTTAAAGACATGTACCTATCTAATTTAAAAAAAAAAAAAAAATGCCTTAAATACTTAAAAAGCTGTAATGTTCAAAACAGATTAAACATAGAATTATTCCAAAACAAATTTTGTACACAGCTACAAATTTGAATGATTACAGTAAGCCTATACAAAATAGGTAATTAAACTAAAGAAAAAAATGAATTATTCCAAAACACAATTAAATAGTATAAAACTGCGCATCTCATCTGTGTGCTTTAGCATTCACAGTATTCCTACTTCTTTCCCTTACCGGAGTAAGTGGGAGGTGTAGCAGACTCTCACACATATGATACTGTGGGCCCACTCAATTTTTTTTTTGAGTTTGGGAAGATCCCTCTGTAAACAACATTTCACATTAGATAATGTACATACTTGTACTTATTTACTTACACACGTGATATATACTAGTAACCTCTATATTAAAATGGCCAACACGGAGATTATGCGTGTAGCCCAAAACAAAGCAGAAACGGGGCAGAGACAAACTTAAAATGAGGAGGAACCTTTTTTCTTTGAAAGTATGAGCCCCAACGGAAACAAGGGAAACAATGAAATCTAAAAAGTCGTTGATTAAGTGGTTGCAAGGGAAACGTCTGTTGCAGAAGCAATTATGCTGCTCAAAATGTGGAGAGAAAATAAAAATGAAGAAAATATACAGCAATTGCCCTGATGGTTGGGGCTGGTAAGTAAGATGTAGATGTAGCATGTGTATCGGACTTTTACTTGTACTGTATTCGTATTTTTTTAAAGATTTTAACCCAGGTTAAAAAGTACTACAACAATTATGGGTTTACAAATGCTAAAATATTTACATCATCATTATTAATTAGGACACTTACACCGTTGTTTATATATATCTTATATATATATATATATCTATATATATATATATATATAATATATATATATATATATATGGAATAGTTTTAACTAAATTGATTATTTTTTTTGTTTCATAATAGGGTCTGGAAAATATACTAAATATTTCCCATATACCTGTAAACAGCTAATCTGGTAGGTTAGATAATTTAAGATGTTTAGAACATTTACTTAAGTATTACAAGTTAATATAAATATTATATATTTTTTAAATCAAAATAATGTTACACAAAATATATTAGCTTAAAACTACAGAATAAATCATATTCAAAACCTAAATGAAGCATCCCTTTCACTCAGTTTCATAATCTGTCAAGTTTCACTTAAAATAGTAACCTTTTTGTAAGTAATTATGAACTCTCTTATAGTTTGGTTTGTAAAATATTACAAAACAATTAAGTTTATATTAAAATTTTAAAGAAGTTTTAAAATGGATGTCTTAACTGGACTGTGCATCTGGAGTATTTAGTGTGTTTTTCTATTGTAACCTGATAAACCCCTAGAGCAGATGGAAGTCTTACAAAATAATAATCATACCGGTATATTATTATTATTATTATTATTATTATTATTATTATTATTATTATTATTATTATTTTTACTTTCAATTAAAATATGCTTAAAACTGTTTCAATTGATAGCTGTCCATATTGAAATTGTGTGCAAAGATTCACAGGGTACCTAATACTTATGTCCAAGGCTGTTGTAAGGCTTTTTTTTTTCTTCTTCAAAAATTGTTCTAGTACATTAGAATACTAATTAGCTACATATCATAATTTCCAGGGTCTGTAGGAATAAGATCCATAGAGGAAAGATGGTCACAAGAACCATACACAGCCAATTTTTAAGAAATATTTTACTGTATAAGCAGGGAAATGAAATGCAGGTAGCAAAAGCATCGATTGGTTTCATTATATTTTATGATGTTTGTGTGTTTAGAAATATTAATGATGAGTGGTCACCTGGTAAAAAGCATAGCCACATGGTGTACAGTCATACAGCGCAGATTCACGTTCCTGGCTGTGAAAAGTTGTCGGTCTTCACTAAAGATTTCAAAAGGGAGCGTCACATTGGCTCTGGCGCTTCCATGGGTAGGGAGGCAAAACTGTCTGTGACTGTTTCTCCTCACCGGGCTATAGCGACACTTGCTGGTCAGGCGCCCAGTGTGTTCAAGGGCCTGTAGGTCTAGCCTTTGTCCTCCAGAGGGCGGTAGCTCACTGACATCCACTCTCGTTCCTGGGTAAAATAGAAAGCTGACTCAGTCATGGAATCGGAGGACAGCCACTAAACCTTCAGTTTTGCTGAGCTGTGTGGGGAATTGCTGCGGTGAGGGGAAAAAATTATTGGACATTCCATTTGGGGAGTAAATTGGGGATAAAATATAATTGGCCCCACTAAATTAATAAATACTAATTTTGTATTGATATTGACTACACTATAAACAGGCAGCTTGAACCAATGTAGGATTTGGGTTATTTATTACAATCTCTCAGTAATTGTATTATTTTTTAAGTTATTGAAGTATATATGGAAATGATGCAAAAGTAACAGATTGCTAACTTGATAAATTAAAGAAAAAAAAGTTATTTTTAGTTAAATATAACAGTAATATTGATTTGCAAACAATTACATGTTAAATTGGTATCCTTGAATGTGATTATCTGTGCTAGTATGCATTTTAAATATTTGTAGGCTTCAGAATGATTATTTCTAATATTACATTGTGAAAATATCAGTTTATTTTGGTATAATGCATTATGACTGTTTTTCAGTTCAGATAATAAATATTATTTCTGTATTGGAACAATTTAAGAGTTTTGAATCTATGCAACTTATGTAGTTTGAATACGTACACTGCATACTATCTGCAAGCTTTATGCAGATTTAAACTAGTTAAAAAAAAAAAAAAAAACTGCAGCAGGAGCTCTGTGCACTGTGTTAATTATTTAATATCTAAAGCAAAAAGAACATGATTTACAAATTTATTATCAGCACTAACATGTTGCACTATGCACATGCTGATAAGGCATTTTAGCTCAAACTAAAAGTAAAACAGGGTCTTCATTATGGTGCCAAAGACCAGGTTTCCAAGGGTCAAGGACGCGATGCAATTTGCCGCAGGCACAAACGATGTGATAGGTGACTCTCCTCTGATTATATGATCAGCAGGTAATAAAATAACATGTGTGATAGTCCTGTTATACAGCTATTAAAAATGTAGAATACATAATAGCTTTTCAGAATACTTATTTCAGTAAAGGTAAACAAATCATACACACCAGCTATTTCCAATATGTATTCGCAGAGTACTGTGAATATATATTATGCTTGCAGATTCAAAACAGCAAGACGGCAGTTTTTTGAGAGCTCTATATCAGAACCGCCTGAATGTAATTAAGTACATTTTGTAAAATAAAGCTATTTATAAAGCATCTGACAAGAAAAATTGAAGTGTATTATTAAAAAAGTACACCTTATCAGTGTTTTCCCTGCACTCTATATCAGACAACTAGATATTTTATTTATATTGGATGTGTTTGGATGTAACTGAAGTTGTGTTCTACAGTGAGTCTGATTAACCAATCAGCAATGCTTTGTACTGTGATCTTAGAAAATAGCAAGTGGAGCACTCTGCTTCGCCGATGGAGTTAATTATAGTACAGGTGTGTCAGAGCTGTATTTGAATCAAGAATTAACTATAGTATGCTTAACTTGTGAGTGGGTATACAGTGTTTAAACAAAGTGAAATCACCCTAACATTTTAATAAGTGTGAATCAGTTAATGCAGATGCTCTAACATTTATAAGACTATATCTTAATTAAGGTGTACTGGATTAGTCCCGGGGAGGAGGTAGTGATAAGGGAGGGTACAAGTACCTGTTTAGAGCTCATTTGAGGATGAGTTTTCAGACTCCAGTGAGGCTGGAGTGACCTGAGTAGCTGTGTAATCAGTGTATAATATCTGTGATCAATACAGGCTTGTGGATTTGTTTTTGTTAATTATTATTGTTTTGCACTGTCCATTTACATTTAATAAAAGCTCACTTTCGGCATTTTAATCTCAACTTCTGACTCTTTCCTACCACCTGCAATAGCCACTTGACCACGATAGATCAGTGGTTTTAAAAGTACGGGTTGCGACCCAGTACTGGATCACAGAAGATAAAGCACTGGGTCACTAGTAAATTTAAAATATAAAAATGTTTTTTGTTAGTTTTAAAATAATATTACACAATAATATTAAAGTCGGACAAATTACTTTATTACTTAATTTCTGGTAAGACTTATTTGTTTGCAGACCATTTCATCTTACACACGATGCACTACACGTGATCACAACATAGCAGTTTCGAATGTAGCTAATCACACCTAATGAAGTAACGTCAACAAGACTGCATTCTGAATCCAAACACTCTCAGTTTGTTGTTGCTTGGTAACTGAGAATGGATTGTTTTGTTATCAGAAAAAGAAGTTCAGAATCAAATCCATCTTCGTCAGATACAAGTGTAAGTACGCCGCCTGAAACAGGAAGTTTTAATTCTACTAGTAGTACTGCCAAATCGACATCTGAACCACCAAGTAAAAAGAAAAATGGACGTGACAGTATAATGATTCCTTTTTTAAATTTGGTTTCATAAATTGTGGTAACGCAAAGCAGGATCCTAAGCCCCAGTGTGTTGTGTGCAGCGAGGTGCTTGCTAACAAAAGTTTGAAACCATCAAAACTGAAAAGACATTTAGAAACTAAACACGGGGAACACGTGAATAAGCCTATCGAGTATTTTTTTCTTAACCTTCATCTACCTTAAATGACAATGCACAACTGAATATTTGGTTGCATACCATGTAGCAAAAGAGAAAATGTCTTATACAGTGGGTGAAAATCTTATTCTTCCTGGGCGGTGCCTGTGCCCAACCATTTTGCTCATGGGCCCACGCAGTTATGGAACGATTAACAATTAAAAACATTTCATGCAAAACCGTATCGGACTTTAATCCACTGTGGCGAGTCTAACTCATCCTCGTGGTTCAAAAAATATATCCGTCCCACCCACCCTAGTACCGTTGTCATGGTTATGATAAAAAGATTGGTGATTGGATGGCTGCGATGAGATCTTGCGTCTTCAATAGTATAGTATCGAAATTAAGCACGTCGGCAGCAAGCATACAGGAACGTTTCTTTTATTGCAAGGCACGCAAGCAACCAGCTTGTGCAGCTGCTGTTTAGTTATTTATACTGTATAAATGGGTAATTGTATGTAAAAAATAATGTGATATCTTGTAACAATTAAGTTGCCCTGGATAAGGGTGTCTGCTAAGAAATATAATAAAACAGAACCTTTAGCCAACTTTGCCGTAAACCAGAGCTATATTTGTGTCTTACGCATTAGCTATGTCCCGACAAATTTTCTAAAAAGAAAACGAACCGACGAATCAACAAATGCACAAGTAATGTGAGTACCTACATTTAATTTGAATTCAGTTGACTGATGCAACTGAGATGTATGTTATGCTCAACTCATGCCTCTATTCCTGTTTTGTTTTTGTTCTCATATAACTGACACTTTTCTAAAGCTCAAAGGGAAGTATTGACCTTTTAGTCACTATGAGAGCTTTTTAAATTTAAGCTCACTTTAGGACGTCGAATACACGTTTCAGAGCTTTTTCTTTGTGTGGTAGTGACTTGTAGCTTGCTAATGTTACAGAATTTGTGCTGAATGCTTGTTGCTGGTAAATCGGATGTCCGACTGTCAAAATGTTGACAGTCTGAGAATATGGTACTATTTCTGACAGTATTGACTGAGTGTCCTCAGTGCGCATATTGGTAATTACGTCACTATGTTTAAGTCATTAAGTCATAAATAGCCTGACCATGAAAATTTGAGGCCCAGCCAGGAATTAAATCCTGCCGCCGCCACTGCAGCATCTCTGGATATGGTGCGTACAATTTTTGATGACAAGTCTGCAGAAAAATTGAGAAGCATTCCTCTTAGTGACAACACAATGTCTTGATGAATATGTGACATTGCAGAGCATTTGGAAGCCCAGCTTATTACTCAGTTACAGTCAGCCGAAGATTTTGTTATCCAACTTGACAAGAGCACTGATGTTTCAAACACTATTAGTTTATTTGAGGTATTTGTGGTAAGATGACTTTATGAAAGATTTGCTGTGTTGTCTGACTTTACCAACAAATATAACAGGAGCACATACGGCTATTTGGAGCGCTGGATGACTGCATTGTTGGAAAATACAAATTGAATTGGGCTAATTGCAAAGGAATAACAAGTGATGGTGCAGCAGATATGACAGGTAGAAATAGTGGAGTTGTGAAAAGAATATCTGAGGCAGCTGGTAATGATGTTGTTTGGAATCACTGTTTCATTCACCGTGAAGCTTTGGCATGCAAGGGTGTTTCCCTGATCTCATGGCAGTACTGAAGGAAGTAGTGAAAATTTTTAATTTCATTAAAGGAAGCTCACTGAACAGCAGGCTTTTTGAAGTGTTAAGCTCAGAAATGGGAGCGGAGCACACTCATTTACTGTTTCACACTGAAGTACGGTGGCTGTCGAGGGGCAGAGTACTAACAAAGGGTTTACGAACTCAGGAATGAGAGTCACAATTTTCTGGTAAAGAAACAGTCTAACTTGGCAAATTTGTTTGACAATGCCAATTGGTTAATAAAGTTGTCATATCTCACTGACATTTTCTCAATTTTAAACAAACTCAATTTGAAATTACAAGAAAGAGGCAATGATTTATTACGACACTGCGAACATATATAAGCATTCCAAAAGCCGTTAGTACTGTGGCAAGCACAACTAAAAAGTAATCGTCCCAGCTACTACATGTTCCCAACACTGTTGAGGACACATTGAGGAGAACAGCATCAGTGAAGAAAAAGTGAATGACATTAAAAGTGTCATAGTTAGATCTTGTTGTTATGTCTGACAGTTTTAGTCACTACTCTCCTGCAGAGGGGTTTGAAAATCTGAAGGAAAAGCTTTGGGTGAAAGATCCTTTTGCTTTTGAAAATCAATAATGGAGCTAAACTTGATGCCTGAGCAATTAAACGAGTTGCTGCCACTCACCTGTGATAGCACACTGAGAACACGCCACAAGACATTACATTTGTCATAGTTTTGGATCAGTGTTTTCAAAGAATATCCACTGTTAAGTAAGATTAGTGTTCTATTGTTGCTGCCATTCACAACCTACATGTGCGAACTGGGATTTTCGACTTTGACAAAGTTAAAAACAAAAGAAAGAAGCCGACTCAAAAGCGCACCTGACATGCGAGTAGCGCTTTCATCCTGTGATCCAGATTGGAGTGAGATCATGAACAGCAGGCAGGCCCACCCGTCACATTAGGTAAGTAAAACTTACCTGATCGTATTTTTATTTTATTTTTTTACTTAATTTAAAAAATATTATACAAATAATGTCAATGTCTACTTTTAATTATTACTTAAAATGAAGCATTTAAAGCTAGCATGTGTGTATTGCCCAGGCTTTATTGTGATTTTATGAAAACTAGTCAGAAGATATTATTGTTTTGGGTCGCGGGGTTAAGTGTTTTTCCTCCACTGGGTCACGAGAAAAAAAGTTTGAAAACCACTGCTCTACATCCACCATTTTATCAGAAAGCATTTTGGGATATTGGACCACACACAATAAATGTAGTTCAGTATTACAGCGTTCACACTTCTGACAAACCTCACTACCTAATGCGATATACTTTAGAACCAAACTCGAAAGTAACCCCTGAGGTGGTCTCAAGTACGGTATTAAACACTGTGTAATGGCAACTAATACAGCTTAGAGCCATAGTGTGGACAGGGCCTAAAATAAAATATTTTTTTTTTATTATTATTGTTAGTCTACTCAACAAAAAAAGGTGTGTGTACAGTTATTGAGTAATGCAATCATACAAAGTATATTCACATGACTGTGTTAACATCATATAACAGGTTCAATCATACACATTCTGCTATTTGGGTTTATTTATTTTATTGGCTTATTTGTACACCACAATAATGGAGACAAACCAACTAGTACACATGTGAGTACCTGGGGAGACCACAATTTTCCTCTCTATTGCCGTTGTCACAACGTCACAACCACAGTAAAACGTCACATAGTTGCTGCAATGTAAAATTGTTAGCTGGGTTTTGCCCAACTTTGCGACTCAAATACAACCAGTAAGTAACGTTGTGTGCCAGTCTTCTAAAAACATATTTACAACGTAAGTCTCTTATGTTGCTATAACATTTGTGCAACTTTATCCCAGCTAACACACACAATTCTGGCAACGTTGCGTTTAGGTTGTATACTGAGCATCAAAAGAAACATCGCTATTATAACACATTTATTTTCGGTAAAAAAAATAAGGTATATAAATGATGGACATTGACAATGTTTTTGGTTCATCCTTGACTTTTGGTTCATATGCACTTAATCGTGTAATTAGTGAGACAGTTGATTGGACGTTGATCAGAGTGATTTCAGCTGTTGAATTGCAAGCATGAATAGAAGCAATAAAGAAAATCACAGAAAAACACCAATATGCCACGTCTGTCAAGAGAGCAGTGCCTTCGTGCAGTCGGCATGTTGGAGGCTGGACTAGGGCAGCGTACTGTGGCATGACGGTATAACCAGACACACTCTGTCAGTAAAAGGTCACGAAGAGTCACAACACCCGCCCAAGATTGACAGATTATTATGCAGCACCTTTGTGATTGTTTTCACTCTGATACTTCAGGTCGTAACAATCCACGCATCAGCAGTTCATCTTTCTTTTGATGCTCAGTATATAAGTGAAGTTTCTTTTGATGCTCAGAATATAAGTGAAGTTTCTTTTGATGCTCAGTATATAAGTGATAAGTTTCTTTTGATGCTCAAATATAAGTGATAAGTTTCTTTTGATGCTCAAATATAAGTGAAGTTTCTTTTGATGCTCAGTATATAAGTGAAGTTTCTTTTGATGCTCAGTATATAAGTGAAGTTTCTTTTGATGCTCAGTATATAAGTGAAGTTTCTTTTGATGCTCAGTATATAAGTGATAAGTTTCTTTTGATGCTCAGTATATAAGTGATAAGTTTCTTTTGATGCTCAGTATATAAGTGATAAGTTTCTTTTGATGCTCAAGTATATAAGTGAAGTTTCTTTTGATGCTCAGTATATAAGTGAAGTTTCTTTTGATGCTCAGTATATAAGTGAAGTTTCTTTTGATGCTCAGAATATAAGTGAAGTTTCTTTTGATGCTCAGTATATAAGTGAAGTTTCTTTTGATGCTCAGTATATAAGTGAAGTTTCTTTTGATGCTCAGTATATAAGTGAAGTTTCTTTTGATGCTCAGTATATAAGTGAAGTTTCTTTTGATGCTCAGTATATAAGTAATATGTTTCTTTTGATGCTCAGTTTATAAGTGATATGTTTCTTTTGATGCTCAGTATATAAGTGATATGTTTCTTTTGATACTCAGTATATTTTGGTTGTGGCAAGTATGACATGTTATCAACGTTGCACAAATGTTATACAGTGATCTTAATATTGCAGAAAAGTTGTATATACAACATTGTGTATAAGTTACCTGGTCCTAACCCCTTTTGCACCCTGAATGTTACACAATAACGTTGTGTACACGTTTAATTACTCTGTTTCTGGAATTTTAATTTAAAAAAGATGACTCAATTTCTGATGATGATGAAGAAGATTTGTGACGATGATGAAGATTTGTTTCCACATTTTTTTTTAATGTTTCGCTAATTTTGAAATACACATTGCAGTAGATTGATAAATTGTCATGTTTTGTTATTAAGCAATATGGTTTTAATGTTTTACTGTTTACTGTATAATGTTTCTTCGCTTAAATATAAAAATGACTTAATATATCTCTGCTTTGAATAGAATCGAACTCTTGACCACTTGATTTAGAGCTCTGAAATATAAATTTAAAGGTTTTAATTATTTTGTTATGTTTCCCATGTATGTATTCTTGTGGTTTTTAGTTTATTTTTTATTTTTATTTTTTTTTTTGTCTTATGGGGAACTCCATCCAAATGGAATTTAAGTTTTCTCTTAGGAATTTAAAAATATTAGATGGATACATACAGAATGTATTTTAATATTTTTTTCTGTATTGCTGAGCTGTATGGGGAAAACGCCTGTCATTCCATGCCATCCCACTTTTATTTTGTTTTATTAGTTTATTTACCAGTAATCGTACAAGGGGTTTTAAGATTTCTGACAGGAATTTTAAGATAAAAGCTGCCATTCTATACTCATTTATTAGTTCAGGTTTTAGTTGTGGTTATGATTTCTGTTAGGCATCATAAACCTTTTGTAAATTGTGAGACTTATGCGTTTGAGGGCCAACTGACTTCTATGCATTATGGAACTTGTAGCAAATACCACCTTTCCTAAACAGAGGAGGCTCTCGCGATTATTTTGACACCAGTTTTCATTATAAAATTAAATATATCCGATAGTTAGGTAGTTGGAAAGAAGAAAAAAAAAAGTTTATGAATCAATAGAAGGAATGACCTATCCATGAATAATTTGGTTGACCTGGTGTATATACTGTGTATGAACAAATGTTGTGATTTTTAAATATGTATATAAGTGACTGTGGAAGGGGTGTGGGTAATTCACTGACCAGGAGACAGACAGGTGTACTTAGAAACACCACACAGGTGCCCAGTTTTATTTTGGACCGGTTCTTATTTTTCTCCGGCAGAGGGCACTGTTGACCGTGGGCTGCCTATCAACGATGATAGACAGCGCCACGGCAATACCACAGCTGGTACACGAACAGCAAGTGCACTCGCAGGTGCTCAAAGAAATAATAATGAAAACAGAAGGCGACAAGAACAAGGGAAAATAAAACAATAATAAAACTACAAATAAAAGGTGCTGCACTCGGCAGCGTTATCCCGGTCGCCGCTACCCGCACGACCCGGATCACCGTCCTATTCTATCGGCTATCTAGCCTGCTCTTTTACAATACGCCGGGGTCTGCCCAAGGATTCCCCGCTCTCTCTCTCTGTCTCGCTGTGAATCTTTATTTTTCTCCCGGCTGATTCGCAGTCCTGAATCAAAGCTTCCGCACTCTTGGCGCGTCTAAGTGGGCAGACCTGAGGAAACAACAGAGCGTTATTTTATAGGACCAACAATCACCCAAGACCCGCCTCTCAGCCATTCAGAGAGGGGGAAAGTCCACACACCCACTTTCCCACCTCCCCGTGTCACTGCCATGACTCACAGGCGGCTGTTGGGCGACTGCCACCCTCTTCCTGCAGCCTGTGAACACGCCAGCAGAGTCAGCACAGATCTCTCCCTGTTACAGTGACCTACATATTATTATTATTATTATTATTATTATTGCAAGGGAGTTAATTTTTTATGCACCTTCCATTAACTGTTTTGACCCTTTCTTTATGCTGTGTTTCCCATGTAAGTATAATTATTTGTGTATTTTCACATAATAAACAGTTGCACACCCTCTATTTTCAGAATCCTGGACAGCTAGGTGCCTCTCAAGATCCTCAAGATGAATTTGAACTTTCAGACACTAATATGTGAATATATTTGTGATGGAGTGCCCGGCCGCCCCCTGTAATTTGTGATTTGTATTATTGTTTGTTTTGGATCAGCAGGGAGGGGGTTAAATTCCTCCCTGCCAAATACAAGTTAGTGAATCTGCAGGGTGGATCTGTAAGTAAATGAGTTTGTGTGAGGAATGCGTGGACTGTGCCTGGACAAATGAGGTGTTAATTAGTCAATTAGTCCAGGCACCTGTATAAAAGGAGAGTGGTTGGGAGTGTTAGTTGGTGAGTGTTTGTGAGTAAGAGGACCTGTTTGGTAGTAGGTGGGGGTGGTGTGCGTGCGTTTTTGTTAGTTGTTTATTAGTTATTATTTAGATTGTTTTGTGTGTCTCTATTTGGCCGTTGTGCCCTTTTGTTTTGTGCGTTGATTATTATTTAATTAATTAATTAAAAGTATTTTATTTGCTGCACTTTCTGATTCAGTCTCCTCACTTTGGCTACCCTGTGTCAATATTGTAAAAAGTAAACTATAAATTACCAGCTTGAAAATGGTAAAGAAGTATGGCATAAGGCATCAACTTACTGTATCTTATTGACCATGTTATTCATGAATAACTCATGTTACTATTTGTGTTTCTGTTGTTTCTTGTAATGAATTACTGTATAACATGTAAAGGGTTGATTCATATACATTTAAATTGAACTGATGTAAAACTAAAACTTTATGTAATGTATTATAATTTTATGCTGTATATACAGTTGTGCATATACGTATTGGCACCCTTCATTGGAAACAATGTTATTCTCTGATTTATTTAATTTAATACATATTGTGTATTAACATATTATGTATTAACCCTATCAACAGTAACACATTTAACCCTTTGCGGTCCTATGTCGGATCAGGTCCAACTGTACAATTTTCCGTTTTCCAGTCCAAAGACGGACTCTCACTGACATCATCAAAAAGATGTCAAGCACAGGTCTATAGTCGTTTTTTCTCCGGAAAAAGCCATGAAAACCTTCCAATGGCTGAGTGAGACCAATATGAGCTGAATGAAGCTGGAAAAAAGAGGGGGGGGGTGTATCCGAGCAATACACATAGCCCCTGCACGAGATAACAGACACAAAGGAGGTAGCTGCTTCCACATTCGGCGCTCAAAGAATATCACAGACATTTGCAGAACTTTATGAGATGTTATAGTAATAAAATAATGACTTGGATCACATTATTGAGGAGTTTGGTAATGAAACGAGTGATCAGGAGAGGATTTATCAGTATGCATGACTTTAAAAGGCATGTGAAAAATACAGCGAACAAGGGGTGGGGCTTGGCTGGAGAGGCAGTACTGATGTCCTTTTGCTATGAAATGTTTGTGACTCAACAAATACTGAATATTCTTTTAGATGGCTCTCCCATCCATGTTATACAGGTGTACATCATTTGGGAAGAAGATTGTATCTCTACCTCTTTTTACTGAGCTGTCTTTTATTCCTTTAAACTTAAACTGCCTGTCCATTCATTTTATTTAAACTATTATACAGATATATACAATGTTCCATTTCACTTTCCAAAAGTAGTGAAAAAAAATTAAAGCAATAGAAGTAAAGCATACGTTTCCTATTTTTTGACTTGGAGAACTCCTTTACAAGGTCCTCCATGTTCAGACTCATGGTGATAGCTTTTTCGTGAGCCAAAATAAGTTTTTCATTCTGTCATGAAGCATGGATCGATAAAAAGGAGTAAGTACTCATGACAGAGTAGAAAAGGAATTTTCACATGAAGCTGTAGATACACCAATTATTAAAGCTGACACATGTTATGCATGCAGGTGTTTACAGACAGCAGCACAGTCTGCATCTTTGTTGAGTTTTTTAAGCAACATATGTTTAACTACAACAATTTCATTGGCCATGTCATTTTTATCAACAAAAGCTATCATCTGAAGAGGCACTAGCATGGTAGCATCAAGAAATGTACTAGATTGGGATACAAGACAAGACAAAGACTTAATTAAATCCAGATTCTTCTGAGAACATCTATGTTTCATCTCTGGCACTGCCCTATCTATAATATTTAACATAGGTCTCTTTTTTTGTCAGACTGCAGTCAGATTTAGCAGTACTTGCAGTCTGAATGTCCAAGTGTTGAAGACACAACAAAATAAGCTAGATGCTTACCCATGGTTATTTGTCTCTTTGTAGTATGCACATCTACAGCTATACTACAGTGCTCATTCCAGAAATCTTCATCTTGGTGGAGATTTTTTAAATCATCTACTGATGCATTTATCACTTCACCAGTAGAGCACTGATCAACAGATTGTGATGGAAGAACAGCAATGTCTAGCTTTAAAATACCAATAATATGGACTAGGAACTTTCTAAGAACAAAGAAGCTCGGTCTCTTCAGCTGTGGAAAAAGTCTGGATGCTTCTGTACATAAGTAAATAAGATCCTGATTATCAACAACACATTTGGTCACTTCAAAACAACTTGTCCAGGAAATTTCTATCAATCTCTTTAGTGAAAGGCCATTGTACTTTTGAACAATGTAGTGCCGATGAAAGAATGCATACAGACAACTACAAAGATCAAAAAATCTCTTTGCACATGGTTCTCTTTGAATTGCATGCACTACTACTAAGTGCAGCTGATGGCTGTAACAATGTATGTATGGTATGCGCCTTCCTAGTCTTCTTTGCAGCAAAGCCTGCACACCTCCATTAACCCCACTCATCACTGATGCACCATCGGTGAACGGGCTGATGATGTAGTCAGCATTAGAACCTACTTCAGAGGTGTTGAAGCATTTGAGTTGTAATGTATTCTGCATCCAAGTGATTTAAGCAAGCCAATCAGATGCTCCTCAGGTATCAAATCAGTAACAAATCTTA